>NW_027100725.1:4985379-4997879 GCF_040412425.1 Macrobrachium rosenbergii
CTCTTCATGGCTAACAAAGTTCCTCTCATCTTTGATTATTTTTAAGAGTTTTTTCAGTTCATCACCAGGGTCATTCACCCCCTTTTGCCAAAGAACCTGGCAGATTTTGTTCATCAGTGTGATGTCCAGATCTTCTGGAGGCTTTTCTGTCAGATTTCTTAGTTCTTGTCCATTGAATGGACAACTCCTCCCTTGAAGTGGAACTTGGTTTTCAATGAGAATTTCTTGGATGCTCTTTTGGTGGCCTTGGAGGAAGTGGAAGGAGTATATGAAGTGAACCACCTTCTTTCCATACTTCCTCACAAACAGGCTCAGCCTCAAAGCTCTCGAGTCCTCTGAAGAAAGAACTGATTCTGACGTAGCCATGTCTTCTCTAATCAACTCTGGGAGGCCAGTGTAGTCTATGCTTGTGCGTCCTTCCTTGTCTCCTCTTGCAGAAGACTTCAAGAAGAAGAAGTGACAACCTGAGAGTGAGAGAAGAATAAGAGCAGTTAAGAGCAGGAAACAGAATGAGAGAAACATCAAGAATAATGATAACAAGAGAAGCAGTGTTAATATCAGCTTTAACTTGACTGCTCATGATGAGATCAATGGGAGACAGAGAGAATCTGAGGAATTGGAGGAAAGGAACAGATTGATGGATGGAGGAGACTGGAGAAAGGGAAGGAAGAAGACATTTTGCCAAGGTTAGGGAAGGAAGAGACACAAGGGAGCTTTAAAGAGGGAGAGATTTGATCTCTCTCTCTCTCTCATTCTCTCTCTTTCTCTGTTGAAAAGAAGGAAAAGAAAAAGGAACTCATTCAAACAGTAGTGATGGAAATCAATTTTGGGGGTGGGGTGGGAGGTAAAACAGTAGTCTCTCTCTCTCTCTCTCTCTCTCTCTCTCTCTGAAAAGACGGAAGAGAAAAGGACTCTCTCTCTCTCTCTCTCTCTCTCTCTCTTTCTCTCTGTGTCTCTCTCTCTTTGCTGAAAAGAAGGAAGAGAAAAAGGAACTCATTCAAACAGTAGTGATGGAAATCAATTTTGGGGGTGGGGGTGAAAGGTGGTAAATCTCTCTCTCTCTCTCTCTCTCTCTCTCTCTCTCTCTCTCTCTCTCTCTCTCTCTTCTCTCTTTTGTTGAAAAGAAGGAAGAGAAAAAGGAACTCATTCAAACACTTGTGATGGAAATCAATTTTGGGGTGGGGGTGGAAGGTGGTAAATCTCTCTCTCTCTCTCTCTCTCTCTCTCTCTCTCTCTGGGGTCTCTCTCTCTCTCTCTTTTGTTGAAAAGAAGGAAGAGAAAAAGGATCTCATTCAAACAGTAGTGATGGAAATCAATTTTGGGGGTGGGGGTGAAAGGTGGTAAATCTCACTCTCTCTCTCTCTCTCTCTCTCTCTCTCTCTCTCTCTCTCTCTCTCTCTGTTCTCTTTGTTGAAAAAAGAAGGAAGAGAAAAAGGAACTCATTCAAACACTTGTGATGGAAATCAATTTTGGGGTGGGGGTGGAAGGTGGTGGAAATCTCTCTCTCTCTCTCTCTCTCTCTCTCTCTCTCTCTCTCTCTCTCTCTCTCTCTCTCTCTCTCTCTCTCTCTCTCTCTCTCTCTCTCTCTCTCTCTCTCTCTCTGCTGAAAAGAAGGAAGAGAAAAATAACTCATTCAAACACTTGTGAAGGAAATCAATTTTGGGGGTGGGGGTGGAAGGTGGTAAATCTCTCTCTCTCTCTCTCTCTCTCTCTCTCTGTTGAAAAGAAGGAAGAGAAAAAGGAACTCATTCAAACAGTAGTGATGGAAATCAATTTTGGGGTGGGGTGGAAGGTGGTAAATCTCTCTCTCTCTCTCTCTCTCTCTCTCTCTGTCTGTCTGTCTGTCTCTCTCTCTCTCTCTCTCTAACTCTCTCTGTCTGTCTGTCTCTCTCTCTCTCTCTCTCTCTCTCTCTGTCTCTCTCTCTCTCTCTCTCTCTCTCTCTCTCTCTCTCTGTTGAATAGAAGGAAGAGAAAAAGGAACTCATTCAAACACTTGTGATGGAAATCAATTTTGGGAGTGGGGGTGGAAGGTGGTAAATCTCTCTCTCTCTCTCTCTCTCTCTCTCTCTCTCTCTCTCTCTATCTCTCTCTCTCTCTCTCTGTGATGTGACATTCTCTCGGTGAGACGTAATCTTTCATGGTCTGGATAATCTACCCGATAATACGCGTCTTACATACAATTAGCGAATGAAATATAGCTAAAAGTGTTCGTGAACTATCGGTGATTAGCTTAATATCAGATTAGAGTGATAAACCGTCTAATAAGTTCTCTACGAGTGAATTAATAAAATCTGAAAATCATGGAGGAGTCAGCCAACAGTGGCAAAAGGTGGAGAAACCTAGCTTGCATCGGAGATATTCAATATGATGAATTGGCAGGAAGGGAACTTGGTTTGCTGATCGTGGAGATGAATTGCAACATCGACCAAAAAGATGTGAAAGCATTCACAGACATATTGAAAGGATACGATCCTTCAAACTGGAGCAAATCTGTAGCAAATATAATGAAAATAATAGAAGGGATACCAATGAAAGTTCAAGTTATCAAAAGACTTATAAAGAAAATCTACAAAAATCAACACATTCCATCAAAGAAAATAAGTACGGTGGAATTAGTGAATATATTGATTGATGCAATAGGCAAACGGATGCCTAAAGCATGTAAACTATGTAGAGTGTGGTATAGCATTGTAAATCCACAAAACCTGATTAGGAAATGCTATGCTTGCCACGTACCGACACACCCTTCATGTGCTGAAGTTGAGCAAAATAGAAATAAGGACACAAAAATATTTTGCTCAACATGTCTAGTATGGATAGACAAGGTCATTAAATCAAGACTTAATGTACAGATTGTGGAGGATGAAGAAGATGAAGAAGATGAAGAAGAGGAAGAAGAGGAAAATAGAAAAGAAGAAAATAAGACTGAAGAGATAGAAAAGATTAATGAAACAAAGAACAGGATAATAGTATGGATGCAGAGAAACTCATAGATTCTACATATGAGGCAATACAGCAACATACATATGAAGAAATAAATTATGGCATGATAAATAAAAATAAAATCCCAAAGAGGTTGTACCCAGATCTCCATACTGATGGGAAAGAACAAGAAAAAAAAAGAAAAGAATGACACAGTATGCACCCTTTTGAAAAGAGGGAATTGCAGGTTTGGTGAAAGATGTTATTACAAACATCCCAAGATATGTCACAATTATGAGATCTATGGCAAATGTGCATATCTAGATGGCTATGAAGAGGAATGCAGCGATCTACATCCAAAAATATGTAGAAACTGGAAAGAAGGAAATGGATGTAGGTTTAATAAGAAATGTAGGTACATGCATCCTGTAGCCATGAAAAACCAAAATCAAAATCAAATACATATAAAAACCAAGGTAAAAATGAAACAAATAAAGAAAAGAACAAAGATCATGTGATGAAGGCAAAAAGCAAGCCAACAACACATTATGAAATGTCAGCACCACGATATGAGCCATCAGCACCTAGATATAGCACAAGGAACAAGCAATGTATCTATGATGCTAGGGGATGGTGCAGATATGGAGATAAGTGCAGGTTTATGCACAAAGTGAATAAATATGAAGCTGGAAGAACAAATATAATGGAAAAGTTGGATTTTTAATGTACGAATTTCTGGAAATGAAAAAGATCAACATATCAGAACAGGAAAGAGACATGGGAAAATCCTTATTATTACCCATATTAGATAATGGAGATAATACTCAAAACCATCATAGTGATGAACGCGAGGGTTTAGTTTCGAGTAACTCAAAAGAAAGATAGAGTTCTTAGAAGAACTAACCCAAAATGAAAAATAGAAATATTGAATATAAGTGAAACCTGGTATTCCCAAGAGACTGGTAATGATGACCAGATAAAGGGTTTCCAAACTTATAGATCAGATAGAAAAATAGAAATCAAGGGGAACCGCGATATATGGGAGAGATGCCAATCAAGGAAAAATCTGTGAGAAATATAGTAACACAGAATGTGAATTAATAGCGGTAGAATTTGAATCTGAAAAATTAGTGAACATTGTAATATATAGACCCCTAATACTAAAGAGTTTGACATAATAATTGAAAAATTGGATGAAATATGTAGAAATCACAAGGACTGGACTATACTCCTAACTGAGACTTTAACTTTCCTTTTGTAGAATGGAAAGAACGAATAGGAGACTGTGGTTGTATTTATACATATAAAAAGAGAGCAATAGTAGTGCAGAAGATAAGAGGCAATTTGAAAAGCTATTAGATATGCTAATAGAACATAACATTCAGCAAATAAATCACCTACCAACAAGAAAGGATAATATTTTAGACCTAGTATTTGTGAATGAGGTGAACTATGTTAAAGAAATAATAGTATATAACACGAGTATTTCGGACCATAATGTCATAGAACTAACAGTCCGTTCCAGAACATACGAAAACAGAGAAAAGCAAGAGACAAAAAAATGGGAAGGATATGGAAAATACAATTTCTATAGTAAGAATATAAATTGGTAAAAAATAAATGAAGAATTAAACAAAGAATGGGAAAACATATTTGTAAGTGATGATATACAGGTAAATACTGATATATTATATAAAATATTAGAGGAAATAGTGGAAAAATATATACCGAAGAAAAAGTAATCATCAGTCACGAATTCCAAGAGACAGAAGGATCTTGTTCCAGAAAATTAGAAAGTGGAAAAAGCTCTTGCAAAAGAAAAGAATGCATGGAAAGTGATGGAACTAAAAATTAAGATAGAAAAAGCAGAACAAAAGATTATACAATCAAAAGAAAATGAAAAATGGAACCTAGAAGAAATGACACTACAAAATATCAAGCAAAACCCTAAAATTTGTTATTCATATGCAAAAAGATGAATAAAATAAGAGTAGAAATAGGCCCTCTAAGAATTGAAGGGCGATTAACGAATGAAAAAAAGGAAATATGTAACATATTAGCAAAAAGATATAAGAGTGAATTTACACCTAAAATTGACAATGAAGATAATGATACAGAAATAAGAGATGAAAATACTGAATGCTTAACAGATATAGATATTACAGAAGCCGATATTGTGCAGGCTATTAATGAAATTAAAATGGATCAGCAGCAGGACCAGATGGAGTACCTGCCATATTGTTAAAGAAAGTGGTTCATTCAATCGCAAAGCCATAGCAATATTATTAAGACAAAGTATAGATACAGGCAAGATTTATGATGAGCATAAATTAGCATATATTACTCCTACTTTCAAAAGTGGTTCAAGACTAGAGGCAAGTAATTATAGGCCTGTGAGTCTGACATCTCATATTATGAAAGTATATGAAAGGGTAATGAAAAAATATAATGAAACATTTAATGAAAAATAGATTGTTCAATACAGGACAACATGGTTTTGTACCTGGAAAAAGTACACAAAACCCAACTGTTAGTCCACCATGAAAGCATATATAAAAATATGATAAATGAAAAAGATACAGATGTGGTTTACGTAGACTTTGCAAAAGCTTTTGACAAGGTAGATCATAATATATTAGCAAAAAAATTAGAAAACATAACATTGTTGACAAAGTAGGAAGATGGATAAAAGAATTTTTGCAAAACAGAAAACAGATAGTGATTGCAAACGATGAGAAATCGGATGAAGCTACGGTAATATCCGGTGTACCACAGGGTACGGTGTTAGCTGCATTGCTGTTTGTGATTATGATTGCAGACATAGACAGTAATGTTAAGGACTCAGTAGTAAGAAGTTTTGCAGATGACACAAGAATAAGTAGAGAAATTGCTTGTGATGAAGATAGAACTCGCTACAAAGAGACCTAAACAAAATATATAAATGGGCAGAGATAAATAGGATGGTATTTAACTCTGATAAATTTGAATCAATGAACTATGGTGATAAAGTAGGAATGCTATATGCATATAAAGGACCTAATAATGAGACAATCACAAACAAGAAAGCAGTTAAAGACCTTGGTGTGATGTTGAATAGGAATATGTTATGCAATGATCAAATAGCAATTCTATTGGCAAAATGCAAAGCAAAAATGGGAATGTTGTTCCTCTCACTTCAAAACAAGAAAAGCTGAACACATGATTATGCTTTTAAAAACGTACGTACGTAGTCCACTTGAATATTGCAATATAATATGGTACCCACACTACCAAAAGGATATTGCACAAATAGAGAGTGTACAAAGGTCATTTACAGCTAGAATAGAAGAAGTTAAGGACCTTGACTACTGGGAAAGACTACAATTCTTAAATTTATATAGTCTTGAAAGGAGAAGAGAACGCTACATGGTAATTCAAGCATGGAAACAGATAGAAGGAATTACCGAAAACATCATGGAACTAAAATGATCAAAAAGAGCGTGCAGAGGTAGATTAATAGTGCCAAAAACTATACTAGGAAAATTAAGGAAAGCACACAGGACATTAATCCACCACGCACCAGCATCGATAATGCAGAGTGTATTCAATGCGCTACCAGCTCCTCTGAGGAACATAACAGGAGTGAGCGTAGATGTGTTTAAGAATAAGCTAGACAAATATCTAAGATGCATCCCAGACCATCCAAGACTGGAAGATGCATAATATACTAGAAGATGCATTAGCAACTCTCTGGTAGACATCAAAGGTGCCTCACACTGAGGGACCTGGGGCAACCCGAACGAATTGTAAGGTCTGTAAGGTAAGGTAAGGTCTCTGTTGAAAAGGAGGAAGAGAAAAAGGAACTCATTCAAATACTTGTGATGGAAATCAATTTTGGGGGTGGGGGTGGAAGGTGGTAAATCTCTCTCTCTCTCTCTCTCTCTCTCTCTCTCTCTCTCTCTCTCTCAGTAACTCTCTCAAACTCTCTCTCTCTCTCTCTCTCTCTCTCTCTCTCTCTCTCTCTCTCTCTCTCTCTCTCTCTCTCTGCTGAAAAGACGGAAGAGAAAAAGGAACTCATTCAAACAGTAGTGATGGAAATCAATTTGGGGGTGGGGGTGGAAGGTGGTAAATCTCTCTCTCTCTCTCTCTCTCTCTCTCTCTCTCTCTCTCTCTGCTGAAAAGAAGGAAGAGAAAAAGGAACTCATTCAAACAGTAGTGATGGAAATCAATTTTGGGGTGGGGTGGAAAGGTGGTGGAAGGTCTCTCTCTCTCTCTCTCTCTCTCTCTCTCTCTCTCTCTCTCTCTCTCTCTCTCTCTCTCTCTCTCTCTCTCTCTGTTGAAAAGAAGGAAGAGAAAAAGGAACTCATTCAAACACTTGTGATGGAAATAAATTTTGGGTGTGGGGTGGAAGGTGGTAAATAAATCTCTCTCTCTCTCTCTCTCTCTCTCTCTCTCTCTCTCTCTCTCTCTCTCTCTCTCTCTCTCTCTCTCTCTCTTGAAAAGAAGGAAGAGAAAAAGAACTCATTCAAACACTTGTGATGGAAATCAATTTTGGGGTGTGGGGTGGAAGGTGGTAAATCTCTCTCTCTCTCTCTCTCTCTCTCTCTCTCTCTCTCTCTCTCTCTCTCTCTCTCTCTCTCTCTCTGTGTTTGAAAAGAAGGAAGAGAAAAAGGAACTCATTCAAACACTTGTGATGGAAATAAATTTTGGGTGTGGGGGTGGAAGGTGGTAAATCTCTCTCTCTCTCTCTCTCTCTCTCTCTCTCTAACTCTCTCTCTCTCTCTCTCTCTCTCTCTCTCTCTCTCTCTCTCTCTCTCTCTCTCACTTAATGTACAGATTGTGGAGGATGAAGAAGATGAAGAAGATGAAGAAGAGGAAGAAGAGGAAAATAGAGAAGAAAATAAGACTGAAGAGAGAGAAAAGATTAATGAAAACAAAGAACAGGATAATAGTATGGATGCAGAGTAACTCATAGATTCTACATATGAGGCAATACAGCAACATACATATGAAGAAATAAATTATGACCTGATAAATCAAAATAAAATCCCAAAGAGGTTGTACCCGGATCTCCATACTGAGGGGAATGAACAAGAAAAAAAAAAAAGAAAGACACAGTATGCACCCTTTTGAAAAGAGGGAATTGCAGGTTTGGTGAAAGATGTTATTACAAACATCCCAAGATATGTCACAATTATGAGATCTATGGCAAATGTGCATATCTAGATGGCTATGAAGAGGAATGCAGAGATCTACATCCAAAAATATGTAGAAACTGGAAAGAAGGAAATGGATGTAGGTTTAATAAGAAATGTAGGTACATGCATCCTGTAGCCATGAAAGACCAAAATCAAAATAAAAAAATCAAATACATATAAAAAACCAAGGAAAAAATGAAACAAATAAAGAAAAGAACAAAGATCATGTGATGAAGGCAAAAAACAAGCCAACAACACATTATGAAAAGTCAGCACCACGATATGAGCCATCAGCACCTAGATATAGCACAAGGAACAAGCAAATGTATCTATGATGCAAGGGATGGTGCAGATATGGAGATAAGTGCAGGTTTATGCACAAAGTGAATAAATATGAAGCTGGAAGAACAAATATAATGGAAAAGTTGGATTTTTAATGTACGAATTTCTGGAAATGAAAAAAAGATCAACATATCAGAACAGGAAAGAGACATGGGAAAATCCTTATTATTACCCATATTAGATAATGGAGATAATATGCAAACAATCATAGTGATGAACGCAACAGGGTCTAGTTACTGAGTAACTCAAAAGAAAGATAGAGTTCTTAGAAGAACTAACCCAAAATGAAAAAATAGAAATATTGAATATAAGTGAAACCTGGTATTCCCAAGAGACTGGTAATGATGACCAGATAAAGGGTTTCAAACTTATAGATCAGATAGAAAAAATAGAAATCAAGGGGAACCATGATATATGGGAGAGATGCCAATCAAGGAAAAATCTGTGAGAAATATAGTAACACAGAATGTGAATTAATAGCGGTAGAATTTGAATATGAAAAATTAGTGAACATTGTAATATATATAGACCCCTAATACTAAAGAGTTTGACATAATAATTGAAAAATTGGATGAAATATGTAGAAATCACAAGGACTGGACTATACTCCTAACTGAGACTTTAACTTTCCTTTTGTAGAATGGAAAGAACGAATAGGAGACTGTGGTTGTATTTATACATATAAAAAAGAGAGCAATAGTAGTGCAGAAGATAAGAGGCAATTTGAAAAGCTATTAGATATGCTACTAGAACATAACATTCAGCAAATAAATCACCTACCAACAAGAAAGGATAATATTTTAGACCTAGTATTTGTGAATGAGGTGAACTATGTTAAAGAAATAATAGTATATAACACGAGTATTTCGGACCATAATGTCATAGAACTAACAGTCCGTTCCAGAACATACGAAAACAAAGAAAAGCAAGAGACGAAAAAATGGGAAGGATATGGAAAATACAATTTCTATAGTAAGAATATAAATTGGTCAAAAATAAATGAAGAATTAAACAAAGAATGGGAAAACATATTTGTAAGTGATGATATACAGGTAAATACCGATATATTATATAAAATATTAGAGGAAATAGTGGAAAAATATATACCGAAGAAAAAAAAGTAAGCATCAGTCACGAATTCCAAGAGACAGAAGGATCTTGTTCCAGAAAATTAGAAAGTGGAAAAAGCTCTTGCAAAAGAAAAGAATGCATGGAAAGTGATGGAACTAAAAGTAAGATAGAAAATGCAGAACAAAAGATTATACAATCAAAAGAAAATGAAAAATGGAACCTAGAAGAAATGACACTACAAAATATCAAGCAAAACCCTAAAATTTTTATTCATATGCAAAAAGATGAATAAAATAAGAGTAGAAATAGGCCCTCTAAGAATTGAAGGGCGATTAACGAATGAAAAAGGAAATATGTAACATATTAGCAGAAAGATATAAGAGTGAATTTACACCTAGAATTGACAATGAAGATAATGATACAGAAATAAGAGATGAAAATACTGAATACTTATCAGATATAGATATTACAGAAGCCGATATTGTGCAGGCTATTAATGAAATTAAAAATGGATCAGCAGCAGGACCAGATGGAGTACCTGCCATATTGTTAAAGAAAGTGGTTCATTCAATCGCAAAGCCGCTAGCAATATTATTAAGGCAAAGTATAGATACAGGCAAGATTTATGATGAGCATAAATTAGCATATATTACTCCTACTTTCAAAAGTGGTTCAAGACTAGAGGCAAGTAATTATAGGCCTGTGAGTCTGACATCTCATATTATGAAAGTATATGAAAGGGTAATGAAAAAAATATAATGAAACATTTAATGAAAAATAGATTGTTCAATATAGGACAACATGGTTTTGTACCTGGAAAAGTACACAAACCCAACTGTTAGTCCACCATGAAAGCATATATAAAAATATGATAAATGAAAAAGATACAGATGTGGTTTACCTAGACTTTGCAAAAGCTTTTGACAAGGTAGATCATAATATATTAGCGAAAAAATTAGAAAACATAACATTGTTGACAAAGTAGGAAGATGGATAAAAGAATTTTTGCAAAATAGAAAACAGATAGTGATTGCAAACGATGAGAAATCGGATGAAGCTACGGTAATATCCGGTGTACCACAGGGTACGGTGTTAGCTGCATTGCTGTTTGTGATTATGATTGCAGACATAGACAGTAATGTTAAGGACTCAGTAGTAAGAAGTTTCGCAGATGACACAAGAATAAGTAGAGAAATTGCTTGTGATGAAGATAGGAACTCTTCTACAAAGAGACCTAAACAAAATATATAAATGGGCAGAGATAAATAGGATGGTATTTAACTCTGATAAATTTGAATCAATGAACTATGGTGATAAAGTAGGAATGCTATATGCATATAAAGGACCTAATAATGAGACAATCACAAACAAGGAAGCAGTTAAAGACCTTGGTGTGATGTTGAATAGGAATATGTTATGCAATGATCAAATAGCAATTCTATTGGCAAAATGCAAAGCAAAAATGGGAATTTTGTTCCGGCACTTCAAAACTAGAAAAGCTGAACACATGATTATGCTTTATAAAACGTACGTACGTAGTCCACTTGAATATTGCAATATAATATGGTACCCACACTACCAAAAGGATATTGCACAAATAGAGAGTGTACAAAAAGGTCATTTACAGCTAGAATAGAAGAAGTTAAGGACCTTGACTACTGGGAAAGACTACAATTCTTAAATTTATATAGTCTTGAAAGGAGAAGAGAACGCTACATGGTAATTCAAGCATGGAAACAGATAGAAGGAATTACCGAAAACATCATGGAACTAAAATTATCAAAAAGAGCAAGCAGAGGTAGATTAATAGTGCCAAAAACTATACCAGGAAAATTAAGGAAAGCACACAGGACATTAATCCACCACGCACCAGCATCGATAATGCAGCGTCTATTCAATGCGCTACCAGCTCATCTGAGGAACATAACAGGAGTGAGCGTAGATGTGTTTAAGAATAAGCTCGACAAATATCTAAGATGCATCCCAGACCATCCAAGACTGGAAGATGCAAAATATACCGGAAGATGCGTTAGCAACTCTCTGGTAGACATCAAAGGTGCCTCACACTGAGGGACCTGGGGCAACCTCAATTGTAAGGTCTGTAAGGTCTGTAAGGTCTCTCTCTCTGTTGAAAAGAAGGAAGAAAAAGGAACTCATTCAAACACTTGTGATGGAAATCAATTTTGGGGTGGGGGTGGAAGGTGGTAAATCTTTCTCTGTCTGTCTCTCTCTCTCTCTCTCTCTCTCTCTCTCTCTCTCTCTCTCTCTCTCTCTCTCTCTCTTTGTTGAAGAGAAGGAGGAGAAAAAAGGACTCATTCAAAAACTTGTGATGGAAATTAATTTTGGGGGTAGGGGTGGAAGGTGGTAAATCTCTCTCTTTCTCTCTCTCTCTCTCTCTCTCTCTCTCTCTCTCTCTCTCTCTCTCTCTCTCTCTCTCTCTCTCTCTCTCTCTCTCTCTCTCTCTCTTTGTTGAAAAGAAGGAAGAAAAAAGAAACTCATTCAAACAGATGTGATGGAATTCAATTTTGGGGGTGTGGGTGGAAGGTGGTAAATCTCTCTCTCTCTCTCTCTCTCTCTCTCTCTCTCTCTCTCTCTCTCTGTGTGTGTCTGTCTGTCTGTCTGTCTGTCTCTCTCTCTCTCTCTCTCTCTCTCTCTCTCTCTCTCTCTCTCTTTTGAAAAGAAGGAAGAGAAAAAGGAACTCAATCAAACACTTGTGATGGAAATAAATTTTGGGGGTGTGGGTGGAAGGTGGTAAATCTCTCTCTCTCTCTCTCTCTCTCTCTCTCTCTCTCTCTCTGTCTGTCTGTCTGTCTGTCTGTCTGTCTGTCTGTCTCATGTCTGTCTGCCTGTCAATTTTGGTGGTGTCTGTCTGTCTGTCTGTCTCTCTCTCTCTCTCTCTCTCTCTCTCTCTCTCTCTCTCTCTCTCTCTCTCTCTCTCTCTCTGTTGAAAAGAAGGAAGAGAAAAAGGAACTCATTCAATCACTTGTG
>NW_027100725.1:5007879-5012879 GCF_040412425.1 Macrobrachium rosenbergii
GAACATATAAAAATCAAGGTAAAAATGAAACAAATAAAGAAATGAACAAAGATCATATGATGAAGGGAAAAAGCAAGCCAACAACATATTATGAAATGTCAGCACCACGATATGAGCAATCAGCACCTAGATATAGCACAAGGAACAAGGAATGTATCTATGATGTTAGGGGATGGTGCAGATATGGAGATAAGTGCAGGTTTATGCACAAAGTGAATAAATATGAAGCTGGAAGAACAAATATAATGGAAAAGTTGGATTTTTAATGTACGAATTTCTGGAAATGAAAAAAAGATCAACATATCAGAACAGGAAAGAGACATGGGAAAATCTTTATTATTACCCATATTAGATAATGGCGATAATACGCAAAAACCATCATAGTGATGAACGCGCAGGGTTTAGTTTCGAGTAACTCAAAAGAAAGATAGAGTTCTTAGAAGAACTAACCCAAAATGAAAAAAAATAGAAATATTGAATATAAGTGAAACCTGGTATTCCCAAGAGACTGGTAATGATGACCAGATAAAGGGTTTCCAAACTTATAAATCAGATAGAAAAATAGAAATCAAGGGGAACCGCGATATATGGGAGAGATGCCAATCAAGGAAAAATCTGTGAGAAATATAGTAACACAGAATGTGAATTAATAGCGGTAGAATTTGAATCTGAAAAATTAGTGAACATTGTAATATATAGACCCCTAATACTAAAGAGTTTGACATAATAATTGAAAAATTGGATGAAATATGTAGAAATCACAAGGACTGGACTATACTCCTAACTGGAGACTTTAACTTTCCTTTTGTAGAATGGAAAGAACGAATAGGAGACTGTGGTTGTATTTATACATATAAAAAGAGAGCAATAGTAGTGCAGAAGATAAGAGGCAATTTGAAAAGCTATTAGATATGCTACTAGAACATAACATTCAGCAAATAAATCACCTACCAACAAGAAAGGATAATATTTTAGACCTAGTATTTGTGAATGAGGTGAACTATGTTAAAGAAATAATAGTATATAACACGAGTATTTCAGACCATAATGTCATAGAACTAACAGTCCGTTCCAGAACATATGAAAACAGAGAAAAGCAAGAGACGAAAAAATGGGAAGGATATGGAAAATACAATTTCTATAGTAAGAATATAAATTGGTAAAAAATAAATGAAGAATTAAACAAAGAATGGGAAAACATATTTGTAAGTGATGATATACAGGTAAATACCGATATATTATATAAAATATTAGAGGAAATAGTGGAAAAATATATACCGAAGAAAAAAAGTAATCATTAGTCACGAATTCCAAGAGACAGAAGGATCTTGTTCCAGAAAATTAGAAAGTGGAAAAAAGCTCTTGCAAAAGAAAAGAATGCATGGAAAGTGATGGAACTAAAAAGTAAGATAGAAAATGCAGAACAAAAGATTATACAATCAAAAGAAAATGAAAAATGGAACCTAGAAGAAATGACACACTACGTACGTACATTTTATAAAGCATAATCATGTGTTCAGCTTTTCTTGTTTTGAAGTGCCGGAACAACATTCCCATTTTTGCTTTGCATTTTGCCAATAGAATTGCTATTTGATCATTGCATAACATATTCCTATTCAACATCACACCAAGGTCTTTAACTGCTTCCTTGTTTGTGATTGTCTCATTATTAGGTCCTTTATATGCATATAGCATTCCTACTTTATCACCATAGTTCATTGATTCAAATTTATCAGAGTTAAATACCATCCTATTTATCTCTGCCCATTTATATATTTTGTTTAGGTCTCTTTGTAGCGAGTTCCTATCTTCATCACAAGCAATTTCTACTTATTCTTGTGTCATCTGCGAAACTTCTTACTACTGAGTCCTTAACATTACTGTCTATGTCTGCAATCATAATCACAAACAGCAATGCAGCTAACACCGAGAGGTACACCGGATATTACCGTAGCTTCATCCGATTTCTCATCGTTTGCAATCACTATCTGTTTTCTATTTTGCAAAAATTCTTTTATCCATCTTCCTACTTTGTCAACAATGTTATGTTTTCAATTTTTTTGCTAATATATTATGATCTACCTTGTCAAAAGCTTTTGCAAAGTCTAGATAAACCACATCTGTATCTTTTCATTTATCATATTTTTATATATGCTTTCATGGTGGACTAACAGTTGGGTTTGTGTACTTTTTCCGGGTACAAAACCATGTTGTCCTATATTGAACAATCTATTTTTCATTAAATGTTTCATTATATTTTTTTTTCATTACCCTTTCATATACTTTCATAATATGAGATGTCAGACTCACAGGCCTATAATTACTTGCCTCTAGTCTTGAACCACTTTTGAAAGTAGGAGTAATATATGCTAGTTTATGCTCATCATAAATCTTGCCTGTATCTATACTTTGTCTTAATAATATTGCTAGCGGCTTTGCGATTGAATGAACCACTTTCTTTAACAATATGGCAGGTACTCCATCTGGTCCTGCTGCTGATCCATTTTTAATTTCATTAATAGCCTGCACAATATCGGCTTCTGTAATATCTATATCTGATAAGTATTCAGTATTTTCATCTCTTATTTCTGTATCATTATCTTCATTGTCAATTCTAGGTGTAAATTCACTCTTATATCTTTCTGCTAATATGTTACATATTTCCTTTTTTCATTCGTTAATCGCCCTTCAATTCTTAGAGGGCCTATTTCTACTCTTATTTTATTCATCTTTTTTGCATATGAATAAAAATTTTAGGGTTTTGCTTGATATTTTGTAGTGTCATTTCTTCTAGGTTCCATTTTTCATTTTCTTTTGATTGTATAATCTTTTGTTCTGCATTTTCTATCTTACTTTTTAGTTCCATCACTTTCCATGCATTCTTTTCTTTTGCAAGAGCTTTTTTTCCACTTTCTAATTTTCTGGAACAAGATCCTTCTGTCTCTTGGAATTCGTGACTGATGATTACTTTTTTCTTCGGTATATATTTTTCCACTATTTCCTCTAATATTTTATATAATATATCGGTATTTACCTGTATATCATCACTTACAAATATGTTTTCCCATTCTTTGTTTAATTCTTCATTTATTTTTGACCAATTTATATTCTTACTATAGAAATTGTATTTTCCATATCCTTCCCATTTTTTCGTCTCTTGCTTTTCTTTGTTTTCATATGTTCTGGAACGGACTGTTAGTTCTATGACATTATGGTCCGAAATACTCGTGTTTATACTATTATTTCTTTAACATAGTTCACCTCATTCACAAATACTAGGTCTAAAATATTATCCTTTCTTGTTGGTAGGTGATTTATTTGCTGAATGTTATGTTCTAGTAGCATATCTAATAGCTTTTCAAATTGCCTCTTATCTTCTGCACTACTATTGCTCTCTTTTTATATGTATAAATACAACCACAGTCTCCTATTCGTTCTTTCCATTCTACAAAAGGAAAGTTAAAGTCTCCGGTTAGGAGTATAGTCCAGTCCTTGTGATTTCTACATATTTCATCCAATTTTTCAATTATTATGTCAAACTCTTTAGTATTAGGGGTCTATATATTACAATGTTCACTAATTTTTCAGATTCAAATTCTACCGCTATTAATTCACATTCTGTGTTACTATATTTCTCACAGATTTTTCCTTGATTGGCATCTCTCCCATATATCATGTTCCCCCTGATTTCTATTTTTTCTATCTGATCTATAAGTTTGGAAACCCTTTATCTGGTCATCATTACCAGTCTCTTGGGAATACCAGGTTTCACTTATATTCAATATTTCTATTTTTTCATTTTGGGTTAGTTCTTCTAAGAACTCTATCTTTCTTTTTGAGTTACTCGAAACTAGACCCTGCGTGTTCATCACTATGATGGTTTGCATATTATCTCCATTATCTAATATGGGTAATAATAAGGATTTTCCCATGTCTCTTTCCTGTTCTGATATGTTGATCTTTTTTTCATTTCCAGAAATTCGTACATTAAAAAATCCAACTTTTCCATTATATTTGTTCTTCCAGCTTCATATTTATTCACTTTGTGCATAAACCTGCACTTATCTCCATATCTGCACCATCCCCTAGCATCATAGATACATTGCTTGTTCCTTGTGCTATATCTAGGTGCTGATGGCTCATATCGTGGTGCTGACATTTCATAATGTGTTGTTGGCTTGCTTTTTTGCCTTCATCACATGATCTTTGTTCTTTTCTTTATTTGTTTCATTTTTTACCTTGGTTTTTTATATTTATTTGATTTTGATTTTGGTCTTTCATGGCTACAGGATGCATGTACCTACATTTCTTATTAAACCTACATCCATTTCCTTCTTTCCAGTTTCTACATATTTTTTGGATGTAGATCTCTGCATTCCTCTTCATAGCCATCTAGATATGCACATTTGCCATAGATCTCATAATTGTGACATATCTTGGGATGTTTGTAATAACATCTTTCACCAAACCTGCAGTTCCCTCTTTTCAAAAGGGTGCATACTGTGTCTTTCTTTTCTTTTTTTTTTCTTGTTCTTTTTCCATCAGTATGGAGATCCGGGTACAACCTCTTTGGGATTTTATTTTTATTTATCAGGTCATAATTTATTTCTTCATATGTATGTTGCTGTAATTGCCTCATATGTAGAATCTATGAGTTTCTCTGCATCCATACTATTATCCTGTTCTTTGTTTTCATTAATCTTTTCTCTCTCTTCAGTCTTATTTTCTTTTTTCTATTTTCCTCTTCTTCCTCTTCTTCATCTTCTTCATCTTCTTCATCCTCTCAATCTGTACATTAAGTCTCTCTCTTCTCTCTCTCTCTTTCTCTCTCCATACTCTTCATGAGAGAGCAAAATATTTTTGAATTGATTTCCATCAACTGCTGTTTGAATGAGTTCCTTTTTCTCCTTCTTATTTTCAACAAAGACAGAGAGAGAGAGAGAGAGAGAGAGAGAGAGAGAGAGAGAGAGATTTCAAGGATTTATAATTCCACCCCAACC
>NW_027100725.1:5017879-5155379 GCF_040412425.1 Macrobrachium rosenbergii
GATAATTTTAGTTCCATGATATTTTCGGTAATTCCTTCTATCTGTTTCCATGCTTGAATTACCATGTAGCGTTCTCTTCTCCTTTCAAGACTATATAAATTTAAGAATTGTAGTCTTTCCCAGTAGTCAAGGTCCTTAACTTCTTCTATTCTAGCTGTAAATGACCTTTGTACACTCTCTATTTGTGCAATATCCTTTTGGTAGTGTGGGTACCATATTATATTGCAATATTCAAGTGGACTACGTACGTACGTTTTATAAAGCATAATCATGTGTTCAGCTTTTCTTGTTTTGAAGTGCCGGAACAACATTCCCATTTTTGCTTTGCATTTTGCCAATAGAATTGCTATTTGATCATTGCATAACATATTCCTATTCAATATCACACCAAGGTCTTTAACTGCTTCCTTGTTTGTGATTGTCTCATTATTAGGTCCTTTATATGCATATAGCATTCCTACTTTATCACCATAGTTCATTGATTCAAATTTATCAGAGTTAAATACCATCCTATTTATCTCTGCCCATTTATATATTTTGTTTAGGTCTCTTTGTAGCGAGTTCCTATCTTCATCACAAGCAATTTCTCTACTTATTCTTGTGTCATCTGCGAAACTTCTTACTACTGAGTCCTTAACATTACTGTCTATGTCTGCAATCATAATCACAAACAGCAATGCAGCTAACACCGTACCCTGTGGTACACCGGATATTACCGTAGCTTCATCCGATTTCTCATCGTTTGCAATCACTATCTGTTTTCTGTTTTGCAAAAATTCTTTTATCCATCTTCCTACTTTGTCAACAATGTTATGTTTTCTAATTTTTTTGCTAATATATTATGATCTACCTTGTCAAAAGCTTTTGCAAAGTCTAGGTAAACCACATCTGTATCTTTTCATTTATCATATTTTTATATATGCTTTCATGGTGGACTAACAGTTGGGTTTGTGTACTTTTTCCGGTACAAAACCATGTTGTCCTATATTGAACAATCTATTTTTCATTAAATGTTTCATTATATTTTTTTTTCATTACCCTTTCATATACTTTCATAATATGAGATGTCAGACTCACAGGCCTATAATTACTTGCCTCTAGTCTTGAACCACTTTTGAAAGTAGGAGTAATATATGCTAATTTATGCTCATCATAAATCTTGCCTGTATCTATACTTTGTCTTAATAATATTGCTAGCGGCTTTGCGATTGAATGAACCACTTTCTTTAACAATATGGCAGGTACTCCATCTGGTCCTGCTGCTGATCCATTTTTAATTTCATTAATAGCCTGCACAATATCGGCTTCTGTAATATCTATATCTGATAAGTATTCAGTATTTTCATCTCTTATTTCTGTATCATTATCTTCATTGTCAATTCTAGGTGTAAATTCACTCTTATATCTTTCTGCTAATATGTTACATATTTCCTTTTTTTCATTCGTTAATCGCCCTTCAATTCTTAGAGGGCCTATTTCTACTCTTATTTTATTCATCTTTTTTGCATATGAATAAAAATTTTTAGGGTTTTGCTTGATATTTTGTAGTGTCATTTCTTCTAGGTTCCATTTTTCATTTTCTTTTGATTGTATAATCTTTTGTTCTGCATTTTCTATCTTACTTTTTAGTTCCATCACTTTCCATGCATTCTTTTCTTTTGCAAGAGCTTTTTTCCACTTTCTAATTTTCTGGAACAAGATCCTTCTGTCTCTTGGAATTCGTGACTGATGCTTACTTTTTTCTTCGGTATATATTTTTCCACTATTTCCTCTAATATTTTATATAATATATCGGTATTTACCTGTATATCATCACTTACAAATATGTTTTCCCATTCTTTGTTTAATTCTTCATTTATTTTTGACCAATTTATATTCTTACTATAGAAATTGTATTTTCCATATCCTTCCCATTTTTTCGTCTCTTGCTTTTCTTTGTTTTTCGTATGTTCTGGAACGGACTGTTAGTTCTATGACATTATGGTCCGAAATACTCGTGTTATATACTATTATTTCTTTAACATAGTTCACCTCATTCACAAATACTAGGTCTAAAATATTATCCTTTCTTGTTGGTAGGTGATTTATTTGCTGAATGTTATGTTCTAGTAGCATATCTAATAGCTTTTCAAATTGCCTCTTATCTT
Source organism: Macrobrachium rosenbergii (assembly GCF_040412425.1). NCBI lineage: Eukaryota > Metazoa > Arthropoda > Malacostraca > Decapoda > Palaemonidae > Macrobrachium > Macrobrachium rosenbergii. The sequence continues at coordinate 5,020,027 of NW_027100725.1, forward strand.
CTGCACTACTATTGCTCTCTTTTTATATGTATAAATACAACCACAGTCTCCTATTCGTTCTTTCCATTCTACAAAAGGAAAGTTAAAGTCTCCAGTTAGGAGTATAGTCCAGTCCTTGTGATTTCTACATATTTCATCCAATTTTTCAATTATTATGTCAAACTCTTTAGTATTAGGGGTCTATATATTACAATGTTCACTAATTTTTCAGATTCAAATTCTACCGCTATTAATTCACATTCTGTGTTACTATATTTCTCACAGATTTTTCCTTGATTGGCATCTCTCCCATATATCGCGGTTCCCCCTTGATTTCTATTTTTTCTATCTGATCTATAAGTTTGGAAACCCTTTATCTGGTCATCATTACCAGTCTTTTGGGAATACCAGGTTTCACTTATATTCAATATTTCTATTTTTTCATTTTGGGTTAGTTCTTCTAAGAACTCTATCTTTCTTTTTGAGTTACTCGAAACTAGACCCTGCGTGTTCATCACTATGATGGTTTGCATATTATCTCCATTATCTAATATGGGTAATAATAAGGATTTTCCCATGTCTCTTTCCTGTTCTGATATGTTGATCTTTTTTCATTTCCAGAAATTCGTTCATTAAAAATCCAACTTTTCCATTATATTTGTTCTTCCAGCTTCATATTTATTCACTTTGTGCATAAACCTGCACTTATCTCCATATCTGCACCATCCCCTTGCATCATAGATACATTGCTTGTTCCTTGTGCTATATCTAGGTGCTGATGGCTCATATCGTGGTGCTGACTTTTCATAATGTGTTGTTGGCTTGCTTTTTGCCTTCATCACATGATCTTTGTTCTTTTCTTTATTTGTTTCATTTTTACCTTGGTTTTTTATATGTATTTGATTTTGATTTTGATTTTTTCATGGCTACAGGATGCATGTACCTACATTTCTTATTAAACCTACATCCATTTCCTTCTTTCCAGTTTCTACATATTTTTGGATGTAGATCTCTGCCTTTCTCTTCATAGCCATCTAGATATGCACATTTGCCATAGATCTCATAATTGTGACATATCTTGGGATGTTTGTAATAACATCTTTCACCAAACCTGTAATTCCCTCTTTTCAAAAGGGTGCATACTGTGTCTTTCTTTTCTTTTTTTTTTTCTTGTTCATTCCCCTCAGTATGGAGATCCGGTACAACCTCTTTGGGATTTTATTTTGATTTATCAGGTCATAATTTATTTCTTCATATGTATGTTGCTGTATTGCCTCATATATAGAATCTATGAGTTTCTCTGCATCCATACTATTATCCTGTTCTTTGTTTTCATTAATCTTTTCTCTCTCTTCAGTCTTATTTTCTTCTTTTCTATTTTCTTCTTCTTCTTCCTCTTCTTCATCTTCTTCATCTTCTTCATCCTCCACAATCTGTACATTAAGTCTTGATTTAATGACCTTGTCTATCCATACTAGACATGTTGAGCAAAATATTTTTGTGTCCTTATTTCTATTTTGCTCAACTTCAGCGCATGAAGGGTGTGTCGATGCACGTGGCAAAATAGCATTTCCTAATCAGGTTTTGTGGATTTACAATGCTATACCACACTCTACATAGTTTACATGCTTTAGGCATCCGTTTGCCTATTGTATCAATCAATATATTCACTAATTGCACCCCATACTTATTTTCTTTGATGGAATGTGTTGATTTTTGTAGATTTTCTTTATAAGTCTTTTGATAACTTGAACTTTCATTGGTATCCCTTCTATTATTTCATTATATTTTCTACAGATTTGCTCCAGTTTGAAGGATCGTATCCTTTCAATATGTTTGTGAATGCTTTCACATCTTTTTGGTCGATGTTGCAATTCATCTCCACGATCAGCAAACCAAGTTCCCTTCCTGCCAATTCATCATATTGAATGTCTCCAATGCAAGCTAGGTTTCTCCACCTTTTGCCACTGTTGGCTGATTCCTCCATGATTTTCAGAATTTATTAATTCACTCGTAAACAACTTATTAGACGGTTTATCACTCTAATCTGATGTTAAGCTAATCACCGATAGTTCACGAACACTTTTAGCTATATTTCATTCGCTAATTGTATGTAAGACGCGTATTATCGGGTAGATTATCCAGACCATGAACGATTACGTCTCACCGAGAATGAATGTCACATCACAGAGAGAGAGAGAGAGAGAGAGAGAGAGAGAGAGAAGAGAGAGAGACCACCTTCCACCCCACCCCAACCCCAAAATTGTTTTCCATCACTACTGTTTGAATGAGTTCCTTTTTCTCTTCCTTCTTTTCAATAAAGAGAGAGAGAGAGAGAGAGAGAGAGAGAGAGAGAGAGAGAGAGAGAGAGAGAGAGAGAGAGAGAGGGAGAGAGAGAGAGATTTACCACCTTCCACCCCCACCACCAAAATTGATTTCCATCACTATTGTTTGAATGAGTTCCTTTTTCTCTTCCTTCCTTCTTTCCAACAAGAGAGAGAGAGAGAGAGAGAGAGAGAGAGAGAGAGAGAGAGAGAGAGAGAGAGAGAGAGAGATCAAATCTCTCTCTTTTTAAAGCTCCCTTGTGTCTCTTCCTTCCCTAACCTAGTCAAAATGTCTTCTTCCCTCCCTTTCTCCAGTCTCCTCCATCCATCAATCTGTTCCTTTCCTCCAATTCCTCAGATTCTCTCTGTCTCCTATTGATCTCATCAAGAGTAATCAAGTTAAAGCTGATATTAACACTGCTTCTCTTGTTATCATTATTCCTGATGTCTCTCTCATTCTGTTTCCTGCTCTTAACTGCTCTTATTCTTGTCTCCTTCTCAGGTTGTGTCTTCTTCTTCTTGAAGTCTTCTGCAAGAGGAGACAAGGAAGGACGCACAAGCACAGACTACACTGGCCTCCCACAGTTGATTAAAGAAGACATGGCTACGTCAGGATCAGTTCTTTCTTCAGAGGATTCGATAGCTTTGAGGCTGAGCCTGTTTGTGAGGAAGTATGGAAAGAAGGTGGTTCACTTCATATACTCCTTCCACTTCCTCCAAGGCCACAACAAGACAATTAAAGAGACTCTCACTGATAACCAAGTTCCACTAAAAGGAAAAAAAAGTCCATTTAATGGACAGGAGCTAAAAAATTTGACAGAAAAGCCCCCAGAAGATCTGGACATCACATTGATGAACAAAATCTGCCAGGTTCTTTGGCAAAAGGGGGTGAATGACCCTGGTGATGTACTAAAAAAACTCTTAAAAATAATCAAAGATGAGAGGAACTTTGTTAGCCATGAAGAGCCTCATATGTCAGAAACAGATTTGGAAGGAAAACTGAAATACTTCCAAGCAACGCTCGAGGAAACTCTTGAGGAAATAAACAGTCTCTTTCCATCTAATTCTGGTGACACTGACCAGCTTAAAGCAGAGATCCAACATGCTGTTCCAGAGCTCCAAAAAAAGATCCGTGAAAAATATGATCCCTCAGACCCTCGGGATGTACAAAGGCTTCAAGAAGTAATAGAAGAGTTTGGGAGTGAGCTTTCTGACATGATAAAAGAATCAGCTGAAGCAGAACTCCTGTCTCTGAATGAACGCCTCTGTCAGATCTTGCCCTATGACTGGCTCGTTCAGTATGGTACTACAGTTCCAGGTAACATCATGGTCTCTTTACAAGTAGCAGATGATGAGGAGTTAAATAGAGGTCCCCATGGCAATCAAAGTATCACTGTAACTCAACAAGAAATCCTCAACAAGGACAAAATTGGAAAAGACTTTGAAGTTGTGATTATATCTGGTGATGCAGGTTCTGGAAAGACCACAATTCTCTGTTCCTATGCAGAGGGATGGTGCAAGAAGACAACAGATATTCCAGAACTCTCTTCCTTCCCATTATTACTTAACATGCAGTTCAGGAATCATGACCATGACAACTTTGATGACTACCTAAAGAGCTTGATTCCAAAAACTGTTGCTCGATTTCCTTTTGATCTCGTCAAATCAGTAGTCCTAGGTTCACAGTGTTTGGTCTTGTGTGATGGCTATGATGAGGCCAATGAAAAATCTAAAAAGCTTTTCTCTGAAATGCTCTCACTTGCTTCAAACAAGATGAAGTTTGTTGTCACAACACGTCCAGGGAATACAGAGGGACTAACAAAAATTGTGAACAAAGCAAAACGTTCCAGAATCAATCTCAAAATTTCAGGTCTTCAGGAAGAGGACATGAAATTGCTCGCAGAAAAGCTCATTGGCCACCTCGTGAAAGATGATGACGTCACCCAACAGGAGCAGTTGAAGAAAGAGCTGCTTCAGAAAACAGAAGAAATGGACACTGGCACTGGAGCCATCCTGCAAACCCCACTGTATTTTAACCTGTTCATCCTCCTTTACATTGAGTGTCCAGAGTTAAGGGATGAAATGAGCACCAGGACATCAGTCTACTTACAGCTGAGAAAGCACAAGATCAAGAGAATCTCCGACAAGACAGAAATCTCTGAAGAATCACTGGAGGAGGAATTTGATGCACTGTACAGAAAATGGTCTCTGAAGCATTACATGGAGGAGAAATATGAATGGTCTGAGGCAGATGTTAGAAGCTTCAAAAGGGAGATTAATTCTCCAGAGGTGCTTCAGAACTTTGCTGCCATCATGTCCTCCTATTTCTCCATAAAGAAAACAAAGAAGCAACTGGAGATCGTAAATGTCTACTGCCACAGACATAGAAGTGAGCAGGAGTTTGCAGCTGCAGGCAGCATCTGCGATGACGTCATCACATCAGGTGGAAGGAGGCTGCAAGGAGGAGGAAAGATTCTTGGCAATGTTCTGAAGTCAAGAGGATTATGGGAGGGAAGAGATCTTGAACAGTTATTTGGGAAATTTGGAGCAGTCATTTCCTTCATACCAGGAATCCTTTACGGAACTCAGAGAGATGTGCTGTATGATACAATAGAGGAAATCCACGAACTCTATGTATCATACAACCGCTCTCTCCACGACGCTCTTTTGGAGCCGTCCATAGAAACTAGAGTGGACAAAAAGATCGTGGAATCACTCGTGTCACAGATGGAGAGAGAAACTTCTCTGAAGAACAGCGTAAGATTCATGCAACCCAAGAGTCTCTATGTCCTTCCGTCCTTACTGCCTAAACTGAAGCCCAAAGAGATTAAACTGGATTTTACCTTTTTAGAAGTGCAAGCAAAAGATATTTCGCCATTGAGTGAAACATCAAAAGCTGCTTATGAGGCGAACGCTCGCATGAACAATCATATCCGGATAAATCTAAGGGAACTGATACTGCTTGCAGGAGGAGTGGCTTTGGCTCCAGTGGATTATTTACGTAAGTAGGAATTTCTCCTTCTTCTTCTTCTTCTTCTTCTTCTTCTTCTTCTTTGGTAATGACCTCCTCATGAGATATTTATGTAGAGCAACTCTGAAGAAGAAGAAGAAAGGAAAGTACCAGTGTCACTGAATTGCTTGTTTGTGTTTTAATAGAGATTTTAAAGAGTTGGTAAATACATCGGCATGTTTCTCTCTCCTCTCTCTCTCTCTCTCTCTCTCTCTCTCTCTCTCTCTCTCTCTCTATATATATATATATATATATATATATATATATATATATATATATATATATATATATATATATATATATATATATATATATATATGTAATTGTTATATAAAAATAAAACAGCAACAGTTTAGTTATGCTGGTTTTCTTCTATACAGTCAGTCATTATTATAATAATTATTATTATTACTATTATTTTCTGTTGTTGTAGATAATATTAATATATAATAATAATAATGTCTCAAAAATTCCTCTCATTTGTTTCATCCCACAGAATTGATAATTGTGGACGATGGAAGATACGAAGACTTGGAGAGCCTTCGTCCCCTTTCTCCCTTGATTTCTTCAGCAAAGGAACTGACATTAACATACCACATGGGAGAGGCTCCAGAGGACCGCATTGCCCAAGTCATAAACAGGACTTTGGTTCCTACAAGCAGGCAAGAAGGAGCAGGAACCACTGACTTAGAGATTATCTACTGGGGAGGTGAGTATCAGTATCATCCAAAGTCAAGCGTCACTCAAGAAACTTTTCCTGTTCCTTTCCCTTCTTCTTCCGTCCTCCTCCTCCTCCTCCTCCTCCTCCTCCTCCTCCTCCTCCTCCTCCTCCTCCTTCATGAATAGAATGAAAAGCAGAAGAACCAAGAGTAGCAGGAGGAGGAGGAGGAGGAGAAGAAGAAGCAGAGGCCAGGAAAAGGAAGACTTTCAATATATAATGATAATGGGGAATAATAAGAGTGTTGAAAGTCTTCACTACATTTTTTGCTATTTCTGTTTTCACCTCCTCCTCCTCCTCCTCCTCCTCCTCCTCCTATATTTCCTCTCAATTATCATAGCACAGTGATTCTCCTCAGCCAGTGTTTTTATAGACAGATATATATATATATCTATATATACTGTATATATATATATATATATAGATAGAATAGAGAGAGAGAGAGAGAGAGAGAGAGAGAGCTTTCATCTTAATCCTCCTCCTCCTCAGGGAAGAAAGAGGAGGCGTCGTCCGAAGAAAGAGAGAGAGAGAGAGAGAGAGAGAGAGAGAGATAGATAACCACTTGCAGAGAGTTGAAGTCGCCGACTTCGTCGCCATGGCAACGCATCTGATGACGTCACATATACACGTGATCACAATGTGATGGCCGAGTCTCATCCCCACCCGTCCCCACCCTCCCCTCCCCTCTCTCTCTCTCTCTCTCTCTCTTCTCTCTCTCTTCTCTATCTATATATATATATATATATATATATATATATATATATATATATATATATATATATATATATATATATATCATAAATAAACTGGACTCTTGGCTGGTGAGAAATTGAAACAAAATTATAATGATGCTGCCAGTTTTTGAAGAAAGCCCAGCTTATGAGCAAAAGGAAAAGTTATTTGAAAACTTACCTTAGATTTTTCTGGATTTACAATTGAATGAGGAAGGTAACCATATGGGAATTAGAATTCTTTTACAAAATTTACAGGGTTTATTTACAGAGACTTAGCAAGTAAACAATGAGACAACAGAACAACATAATCACTAAGGGGCAGAATCAGTTATAGGACACAGGGAACAATAATGCAATGATTTGGCAACAAACAAGTTGATTAATAATGGGGCCAATATGCAATACAATCAGTCCAATGATAATAATAACATTCAGTCTTGCCCTGATTACACGAAATAGTCTCAGGTAATGCAAATGATGGAACTCCAGGATGGGAGAATAATTCATATGAACATTTTCGGGCCACAACGGAATTTGGTAATGACTGCGACCAGGAATTTTCAGGATTTTGGTGGCAGACGAGATACTGAAGCATGGATTGTGATCGGTCCGCATGTCTCCCCTGAAAGAGACGTTCTAAGTTAGGAATGATGGTACACACTGAAGGAAATGGAATCCCCCTTATAAATGGGGATACTCTACGCTTAAATGTTAGTGCTACGTAGTCCAGCAGATAATTATAATGGAATCACGTAGGCACAATCTGAGAATCGGAGCAGCGTAGGCTTTAACAATGAACACGTGATCGCACTCACACAAAGATAAAATTAACACTGATATGGCTTAACCTAAATAGCCCTTAAATTGCACTGGGGGAGGGATAATTGATGGTTATCACGGGATCTTTACTTGAATTCAATGCACGTAAATGGTGAGGTATGGGATGCAGGCAGGACTCGAACAAAGGAGGATTGCTTTGTGGAGGAAGGAGTTAAAGTTTACAGAAATGGAATTTTGAGGAGTTTAAGTAAAAGGGGAAAGGGCTGGTTATTGACTACTTGCAATGTACGAACCTTTTATGACTATTGTTGGCGCCTAACAACCGTCTCAGTTGTTCGTCAAAGTCAGTTCAACCAGCGGAGCAGGGAAAAATGCAGCATGTGCGCTACAGATGAGGTCAGAGGAGCGTCTGCTTCCTTCCAAAACATGGCGTCTTGGGGCGTCGAGCTTTTGGGCCACCCGTACCTGCTAGTATGTCAAAAGAACCAGCAAAGAGGGCAGAGGAAAAGCACACTTATCATTAGGTGCCTACAGATTCGAATCCTACCCAGTCCCTAACGCTAAATGGCCTTTTTGACCTCCCCCATACCTACATGCCTCCCCATCGCGTGATGGGGGTGGAAAAGGGGTTTTTATTGTTCTCTGGATCGTACGATGTTAGGGGAGGGGGGAAAGGAGGCCTATCTCCTCTCGGGCTAACGCTACTGTCTGGTTCAAATAGGCTCGGTTCTTTCAGACTCCCGCCAATTTCCCGACACGATAGTCAAATGAATAACAGATTATTTCAAAATTACATAAAGAAATGAAATTTACAGGAGGAGGGATGTTTATCATTGACAATATATATATATATATATATATATATATATATATATATATATATATATATATATATATATATATATATATATAATATATATATACACAAAGTCATAGAGTATATTTAATATTATATATATAATATATAAATATGTGAGTGACGAGTGAGTGTTGAGGAGGAAGAGCGAGTGAGTGAGAGAGAGAGAGAGAGAGAGAGAGAGAGAGAGAGAGAGGTCAAGTACAAGAGGTGTTAAGTAATATCCTGCCATTTTTGTCTTTCCTCAGATCGAGACCTGAAGCTTCTGCTCCAGTCGCTGACACTTCCGCCTCTGAGGAAAATAGATATTTGGCCTTCTCCTCCTCCTGAGACGACTGATGATATCGAAGACTTGAAGACGCTCTGCAGGCAGAAAGGAATCCCAGTGTTACGTGTTGGGTCCTATACATTTAATGTTATGGAGAATCCTGATAGTGAAGGAGAAGAAATGGATGAAGACGAAGAAAAGAAGAGAAAAAGAGAAGAAGGAGAAGAGGAAGAAGAGAGAGAGAAGAAGAGAAGAATGAGAGAAGAAGAAGGAGAAGAAGGAGGCTCCACCTCCAGGGAGAGAGAAGTCACACAATGAAGACCTGAAGAAGACGCATCGCAGGAAGGAAGGAAAGAAGGAAGGAGCAACCTGCCTCCTGCTGCTGCCGTTTCTCTCGAAAGGCTTTCGGCGAATTTCGTCCCAGGTCTCTTTTGCTCATTTACTTCCTTCATTTTTTTCTTTAGACAGACAGAGAGAGAGAGAGAGAGAGAGAGAGAGAGTACAGTCAATATTAAGACCTGTATTTGTCATGTCAATGGAAAGCCCACACAGGCTCATCAACAGTAAGTCTATCCTTCACTACACCTCTCTCTCTCTCTCTCTCTCTCTCTCTCTCTCTCTCTCTCTCAGGGTGGCTTCACGGGACAAACGAGAGATTATTCACTGCCTCATTCACACTCCCACTGCTGAATCAGAGAGGAGGAGGAAGAAGACTTCCACATTACGAGTCACTGAATATATCTTTATGTACCCTTCCGTTTCAACACCTCCCCCTCCCCCATCTCCCTCCCTAGCACTTTCTAGGCCCTCCTCCCTCCCTCCCTTAGTCTCCCATTCTTCCCATATGACCAAGCCACCTGAAAGAAGCACTCTGCTCCATCTTTTCTGTGCTTCTGTTGTGCTGTACTGCTGTCACTGAAAGGAAAGGAAAGGAAAGGACAGGAAAGGAAATGCTTCTCTCTCTCTGATGTGTCAAAATGTTGATTTCAAGTGAATAGATAAATATTTAAGATAAATATCTTATTCAAATGCTTAATTGTACTAATATTAAGGCCATATTCAACAGGGATCTCTCCTGACATAAATAGAGAATTATTCCTCCATATTTCAACATATTCTAATATTCAATGTTTGCTTATCAGTATATTACCTTTAAGAGTTTGAGACCCATATGTTCTATATATATATATAATCATGTTTGCTTATCAGTATAGGATATACCTTTAAGAGTATATTATAGACCCGTATATATATATATATATATATATATATATATATATATATATATATATATATATATATATATATATATATATATATATATATATATATATATATATATATATATATATATATATATATATATATATATATATATATATATATATATATATATATATATATATATATATATATATATATATATATATATATATATATATATATATATATATATATATATATATATATATATATATATATATATATATATATATATATATATATATATATATATATATATATATATATAATGTGCTGATGACTCAAAATATGAAGTCAGAGAGACAAGGCTTGTGGATCCAATGGTGTCTCACCTGGTGTTCTGAAATTGCTCCCAATACAGAGGATAAATATAATATTCACTTTTGCTGCATTCTCTCATGCCATTTTTATGTCTTCTGCCTCACATCCTAGTTTGTGGCCCATTGCCAAAATGCTGTTGTTGGCCATTCTGACAAGTACTGGGGGCATTTTCAGATCATCGTCATGTGTCAGAACAGTGTCAATTAATCCTCTGAATTCTGTCTACATACAGATGAGGAAATGACTAAGAACTGCTGGATATTGTTATCATTTGTTTGTTTGTTTGTTTTTGTTTTCTAGAATATATCATGACTGTCAGCTTCCTTTCTGTTGTTTTGCAGGGGAAGAAAGTCCAGTAGTAGTCATTCATGAAGGTTCTGCTGAAATGTTTACACACTATATAAGGCTTCTTCTTCTTCCTCCTCTTTATTTAGCTGCATTTCAAGTTCCACTTGTAAAAGTGACAATGTTGAAAATGTTATACAACATGAATGTTTTTTTTGTTGTTGTTCTGCTTTGACATGTTTTTATGACTTGAGATTTGTTTGTTTATCTTTTATGTCTTTTTCTTGGACCATATTTGAGATCCTGTTGCATTTTTATAACTATAATATTGCACTCAATAGACTTACCTATCTATCTATCTATCTATCTATCTATCTATCTATCTATATGCAAATCCTGAAATGCCAAGAATGCTTTTGTCATGGTTTGGTGAATGTTTGAGCTTTGCAAATAAACTGAATGCTTTCACTGTGTGTTTTATTAGCCACGTTATGCATAGATAATTAAGTAGTTTTGATAACAAGGTTTCATACTAGAAATGGAACAACATTTGTTTTTTGAGAATGAAATTATATGATGTCAACGTTATCATAATCTTTTGTGATCTGCATTTCGGTCATGCTTCAAATGCATACAATTTATAATACTGAATATATATGCATACTGTATCTACAAACATGTAAAACAAGAAAAATGCAGCAGAAAAAAGTGATTCAAAATAATTCAATGATTAATTCAACAGGGCCACAAATGGAGTTGATGAGAATTGCAATCAGAAGGCAAAGTCAGTCAGTCAGTCAAAAGATTCAACTTGCAGAAAGTTTGATAAACTTGTCAAGAGAACAAATATATTACCAAAATTATTTTACGATAAAAATGGAGTAATCAGTCAGTCAGTCAGACTGTTGACCTTCCAAAAGCACTAATGAAACAGAAGAGGCGATCAGTGAATACTGGGCAAGTGGAAATGTGTTTTGAGTCTCAGAAGACAAAAGCCTCTTCAGTTTCTTCAGATGAGATCATCTGGATGATGGAATGAATGAACGAATGCAAGTCTCTATGAACACGTTCTCAGAAACTTTGCAATGTCAAGAGAGAGAGAGAGAGAGAGAGAGAGAGAGAGAGAGAGAGAGAGAGAGAGAGAGAGAGAGAGAGAGAGACCTCTTCGATTTATTAAGGGGAAGGGAAACCAATAATATATTGATGCAAGAGGAGAAATGAAAACTTGAGGAGATGAAATAAGAGAAAGACTTTCATGTCTAATTGAACTTGGATAATAATTATGGGTAGAGTTATGCTACTGTCTTCCTCCTCCACCTTTGCAGAGAGAGAGAGAGAGAGAGAGAGAGAGAGAGAGAGAGACTGTCTGGGACTTTCTCCTCAACAGAGTCTAATACAATAAAGTCCATGTATGACCTGTCTATACACTTTAACAGAGGCAACAAGTGTAAAGGCTTGGAAAAGGTAGGAGGAGGAGGAGACCTATTATTAAAACAAAGAACTTTTTGAGACATAACAGGAAAAATTATGAAACAGTTACCAAGCACTGGAGTTACACAACTCAGACTCAGTTGTAAAAATGGGAAGAACTGGAAGGAACTGATCAAAGGCACAGAGAAAATAATCAAACAAATCAGGAGGAGGAGGAGGAGGAGGAGGAGAGCTGTTTCAGAGCCAAACACCAGCTGCTGCTACTACTTCTTGAGGACAGTGACAGGAAGGAAGGAAGGAAGGAAGGAAGGAAGGAAGAGGTCCAGTGTCGTACCAGACGTGTTTTGAGCAGAAGACAAATCCCGAGGAGCGTCTTCTGGTGAGTTTTGCAGCCACCCTTTTCTTCTTCATCATTTATTGTTTTATAGAATAAATGAATATATAAATTCTAGGCTTAATTAATTAACCCATTAATGGCCAGTGGCAGGAAAGAGGATCTTGCAGAATACTGAGAGGAAGTTCAGAGAATCAATATCTATTAGGATATTAACAAACATGTCTAAGCTTGTTGCTGCTGACTGAGGAAGAGCCATTACTCTCGTAGGAGGAGAGGAGGAGGAGGAGGACTCCAGGTATCAGAAGCCTCGTGTCATTTTACACTTGTGTGAGTGAGTGAGTGAAGAGGCCAGAATCAGTAGTATCACCACCTTGTAAACAGATGTAAGTCTTCTTCTACTTCTTCTTATATATATATATATATATATATATATATATATATATATATATATATATATATATATATATAATATATTATATTATATATATATATATATATATATATATATATATATATATATATATATATATATATATATATATATATATATATATATATATATATATATATATATATATATATGACTATTTATCACATCACCGTGATTCATATACAATCAGAAAGCTACAAACGTCCTTTAATATCCAATTCATCTACCTCGGCCGACTGGTTATGCGTCACTGTAGTCCTGATTCTCCGTCCGTCGCTGGTTCGATCCCACGGGACGGTAGACTTATTATCAACTAAAATTCCCTTCGGTAACATATATGAAAATATATTACTTCCGAGGTATATATACAGAATATATTAAAAGGACGTTTGTAGCTTTCTGATTATATATATATATATATTATATTATATATATATATATATATATATATATATATATATATATATATATAATATATATATATATATATATATATATATATATATATATATATATATATACATATATAGCACTCTACAGCGTTCATAATGAAGGACGACTCAGATACTTGAAATCCGAGGTGGGTGAAATGATTCCAGAAGAGATCATAATATCTCATGAACCAGAGGCTGATTCAGTTTCAATCAGCAATAAAAGTGTCACACTTAGAAGCGGAGGAGAGCAAAAGTGCCACGCCATGTGTTATCCCAGGCTGATTATGAAGCGGCTATTTGCGCGGGAAACCAACCCGTGATTGTCCCAGTGCCAGACGTAAGAAGCGTCAAAGGAGAAGTTGTCACAATGGCCCAAAGAAAAAGTCGTCCAAGGGTTCCATGATGAACCTTATCATCTGAGCCCAGAAAAGTCGCTAGCTTACGCTCACCCGACATCCATACCCACCACAATGGAGGAGGTGGGGAGGAGGTACTACAACCCGATGCTGAAGATGGGGATGACAGCGACGAAGACCACCTTTTTATAAATATACTTCGGAGGACAGTGAGGAGTTGGAAACAGCACCACCACCACCACATAGGAGAGGAAGAAGAAGAAGAAGAAGAAGAAGAAGAAGCACCCACATTTGCCTTTTTATACGCTCACTATCGCATGGGCAGTACAAAATCGGAATACAATTTAAATGTCAACACGTAGATGAAGAATACGTTAGCCTGTCAAGAAACGAAGACGAATTTAATCATCGTTTCAACAACTTCAAGAGTTGTTTACTCAGTCTAGCTGAGTTGATGCTGAAGACTAAAAACCTGGACTATGTCGAGTCCATTATATTTCCGGATGTACCCTATAGGGCATACATACATCCCCGAAATATACAATTTCGGTGAAATGCTTAAGCGGAAAAATAGTCTGAAAGGAATCCTCATCGCTTCTGCCGAGAGAGAGAGAGAGAGAGAGAGAGAGAGAGAGAGAGAGAGAGAGAGGGAGGGAGGAGGCTTCAGAAGATTCTCAAAGTTCTCTAGGAAGCTATATTTTTTTGTGTTCTTTATTTTCTTTGTAATATCAGATTTTATTTTGTATTCCTGTAAGCAATTTTTGTAGGTATGGATTTTTTGTATTATTAACAACGATACAAGCAAGAATTAGTAATCCCTAAGAAGCCAAGACTGACGCATCTATATCATTTTAATAGATCCATGCCATTGTGCATGTATAAAATCTTGTTTACATGTTCTCAAGCAGCAAGAAATTCATGATTTGAAAATCTCTCTCTCTCTCTCTCTCTCTCTCTCTCTCTCTCTCTCTCTGTCATTTCAAGTGACATTCCTAACCTAAGTGTAGACCTCTCAAAAGAAAGAACGGCCGACACTAGGCTAATTAGTCCAAGATACAATAAGCCAAATAAAAGAAACACCTCTGTCCCACAATGAATTAGAGGACAAGTTAAGAGTGAGCTAATTACGATACAGTGATAAACTATCGGTCACGAGTGAGGCCTGCTATCAGACGAAGCATGTTGTTTTCTGCCCTCTGAAAAAAAAGAAAGGGGCCAGCACTGGGGCCAGTGCTGGGACCAGCCACTCACGAGGATCTTTAAGAAAAAAAAAAAAAAAACCCAAATTCACTTTATTCCACAGTGCCAATAATTTGCAGCACTCATCACTGGAATAGCTTACTTCTCTATCTCTCTCTCTCTCTCTCTCTTTTACCTTCCTTTTCTCTCTCATTCGATTGTTGCACTCTGCAGAATTGTAGAGTGCCTTTCCTCCCCATAGCCTAGTTGGACTCCAGTAGAGGTCCTAGGAACGTGGCACCATAAGTGCCACCAAGCAAGAATCCAGAAAAATAAATAAAACAAAACCAAAAGGGAACACAGAAGAGAAAGTTCTTCTGGAACCTAACCTGCACCAGTGCCTAGGGATACTGAGTGCCACCAGTGTGACCTGTACCACGGCACACCCACACTACGAGTGCCACCTTTTTAGGAGTGCACGTCATTGAAGAACACTTCCTCGCTGCCAAAAATGCTTCCCGTCGACCCGGTTAGGCAGCCCTTCCCCACCAGAACCATAGCGGCAGAGCATTATAAAACTTTCCTGGGGCTGGGGACAGGCAGGTCTCACGGCTGGAACTTACCACCTGGGTTAAGGGCAAGTGGACTGTGAGCTTGGCCAAGCAGGAGAAAGGAAGAAAGACTCGAGCAGAGAGAAAGTATGAAGCCGAGCAGAGGAAGTATGAAGAGCGAGAAGGGTGTATGAAGCGAGCAAAGGCAATATGAAGAGGAAAGAGAAGAAAGAAGGAGACAGCATGAGTTAGCCTGCAAGGAAACTGAGTTAGCCCTAAAGGAGGAGCTCAGGCAGAAAGCGAAAATGGAAGAATGCCGAAGCTATGGCTAGCCACAAGCCTCCAGTCCTACACCTGCTGCATCAAAGCGCTCCAATTTGAGCATCAATTCTCTAGTCCCCAAGTGGACTTGAGACAGGCAAGCATGGCTGGAGGAGGTCGAGGCTCTTTTCGATAACTACAGCACCCGCGAGCGGAGAGAGCCTTAATACTAGCCAAGCATGGAGGGAAAAGCCAAGGCAGCGCTTCGCTCACTGGAGAAAATGAAGGCAACATGCGTGGAAGTTAAATGAGTCATTACTGCAAAGCCTCACGAGATGCTTGAAAAAATGGAGACAACGGTTCGAGTCTTGCCAAAAGTCAGCTGGTCTTGGACAGAATGGGCATGTCACAAACCCGATCGGTCTGGCGCTGGTTCGACTCCTTGGCCTGCCGCGGCGTTTGAGGATCTCTTCAATCGGACCATGCTAAGACCTTTTCCAATGTGCAGGGCCTTGCGAGAAGGTATATCTTAACAGTCGCAGCCCTCCATATGGAAGCTTGTGCATGGCTGATTCGTGGGAAACCTTCAATCAGTGCGCAAACACCTCTCAGCGAATCATCCTCAGCCTACCTCTCGAACTCCACTCGCCCGAAGAATGGACTGCCTAGCAAGACCCTGTGCAACTATTGCAAGAAGGGGGGCCATGCTGAAGCTGAGTGCCGATACAAACTCGGCACTAATAAGCAGCCTAACCCTACCAGCCAGAACTCGCTCGATTCATCCGGCTCAGCCCTCTCCTCCAGCAGTTGCAGGCCACGAGCCCATCAAAAGGCCACGTGCAAATCCTGTGGGCTGCTAGCCACTACAATGCTGGATCTCGGCCTGTCCACATCATGTCCGCCACCGATTTGTCAACCTAATCAGCACTTCATTTCTGCTGCTGGTCCGCACCGGATCCTTTACCCCGAGAGACTGGAAACCAGTTCATCTCGGTGGCCCACCTCTTCAGGCACTAGCCTGCCGTGACCCTTCGGTCACGGTAGACACTGCGGCAGACATTAGCCTGATCAGAGAGAGAGAGAGAGAGAGAGAGAGAAAGAGAGAGAAAAAACTGTATATGGCCGTACTGTAGAACGATCTATTAATACGCGATATGAGAGAGAGAGAGAGAGTGACTGTATGTACTCAGAACGAACGACCAGCGACCGTTCACGTGTAAATGGTGCACAGAAAAAACCTCTTTCAACCCCGATAGTATATTCCCCACCTCATGGTTAGTGACGCAATGTACGAAAAAAAACAGAACGGAAAGTCCGCGCTTACACGAAAGATCGGGCTATATCTGTCTTTTAAGTTCGTAAACGCTGTATCCAGAATGATTACCCAGAAATCTAGAAAATCCGCGCGAACAAAATTCGGGTTTGATAGCGAAACAACCGGTGAATAATTATTAATGGCAGAACGACCTTGAACGTCATACTTGTATTCACTGGCTACTGGCGCCCTCAGATGTGTTTATGCAGCGAAAACAAAGTGAGCTGGGAGTACAAGCATGAAATGCAGGACTTGAAGCAAAGCAAAACTCTGACGCAGACGTTTTTGAACGGACAGATTAAAAGAGCAATCAAGTTCAGTCAGGGCGATGCGATTACGTAGCCTACGGCCGAGACAAAATTTAATGACATTGTTATTTCATTTCTGATGCATCCGTTCTCCGCACTTGTGCTTTCACGCATGAGGAAATATATATCGCCTAACCTGGAGCACGAATCGACTGAATTTTCTCCTTTTCCGATCCTTATTAAAAAGTGTATGTTATATATAAACCTAAGACACTGCACACACTAATCGAAATAGATCATAATGATAGTGAATTTTCATTCATATGACAAAAGTTAACCGCTGGTCGCCATTCCTTGGTGAAACCTATCACTTTCGATCGGTTTTTGGTAAAGGTCCCGGTTGAAGCTCTTAGATTTCAAGGCTCCTCTCAAATAGATACAAAACAGAAAGATAAACAGAAGTTGTTAAATACTGAACGAAAAGCAATCTTGAATATTCAGTGGAGAGAGAGAGAGAGAGATAGAGTTTACTGTAGTGATATAATGATATATGAATAACGTAAATATAACAGAGAGAAAAAGAACTAAGAAGAGAACCAGAGATGGATTGATGAATGATAAAGAGAGAGAGAGAGAGAGAGAGAGAGAGAGAGAGAGGTTGGGAGAATTCAATCAATTAACTTGATTTTTACACAACAAAAATTTCAGTAACTTATCCTGCACTAGACGCCAAGGCTGTAAACATTACGGTAAAAGGAATAAAAATTTCCCTTTCAGGTATATTCATGGAATTTTGCAAATTTAGCAGAGTTCAGTTCAATTTATATGTAAGTTAGTGTCATTTGTCTTTCTCCTTGACCAAAAATTTGGATGAAGCTTCCAAGAGCAACAAAGGCTTTAACTATCTCAGCGTTACCTCAACAAACAATATATTCTCATCAGTGTGTTTATGGCTAATATCTCTGTGGTTGTATTTAATGTAAGAATAACCCCAATAAACCTCATCCTATATAACATTGGAGACTGAAATGTGGGGCAGATAATCAGCGGCAGTGCATTCATTTTCATAATTGTACTGATCCTCGTACAGTCTGGACCTTCGTCTGAACCTTCTCTTGAGGTCACGGCGATCCTCACATGGTTATCTCAACCGTGTCAGCTTTAATTAACAAAAAAGAATTTAAAGAAAATGTTCTTCAATTTGGCATGCCACATTTCATGAAGGTCATTTAGCTTTCTTGGAAACAGTTATGAAAATTGTTCCACAATGGTAGTGTTTTGTACATTCCGTAATATGTGTTTTTTTTTTTTTTTAAATGATCATTTAACTCGAGTTTGTTGAGCGGTCTTTCTGTCACTTGTTATAAGAGCTCGGATCAATGTATCTCTTTTTAGCCTAGTGACTTTAATGAGCATGAGTTTGGATATGTATACTATGTTAACGTAGCCTGTGAAAAGTGTTTTTATCAGGCATTGCTGTATCATGAAGTTGCAGGAAAACAAATCGCGGATCTTTGGCGACTGCGTTTTCTGTCATCAATCTCCGGAATTCTTCTAGATACCAAACAAGTGCGGGATGAGGTAGCGAGAGATACGGACGCTTTCCCGCTCGCGTTACATCATATGAATATAGGAGAAGAGCATGTATCCCAATATCCTAGAAACCTATTAAAAAAATTTAATACCAAAATCCACAAAAAGAATGTTAAACTCGTAAGAAGAACCATTTAATACGCCTCCCACTATTGCAAACTCTCATGAAGCTAGGCCTCGAAGTAGAAAGAATAAAAAAAGTTTATAAGTTCAGGCAGGACACTTAATGCAGAATGCAGCGCAAAGAGTCAGGGAAAGTGACCCTGATAAACGCAATACAATTAAAATCGTTATGAATGGACTTTTTGGTATCCCCATAAAAATCTCTGAATTATGCTGATAGAAACGTTGTAGTAGCGAGTGAAGACAGCCTGCTTAGAAATGTGTCCAAACATACGTGTAAATCACTCGATATGATTAACAAGGAACGGTTTATTATTAACCACCACGGCGAGACTGTACTGGCAGGATTCAGTGTATTAGATTTCTCTAAAGATAAAATGTATAAAGTTTACTATAACGTACTGCGAGTGCATTAGAGGGACAGGGTACAGCTGCTATATATGGACACTGATAGCTTCTTTTTCATTTTAGAAACCGAAGATCTGATGCGCGAGTTGAGGGGACCGTTACATCCACACATGGATTTCAGTAACTTCCCTAAACCTCACCCGTTACATAACTCCTCCAGGAAAGGAGATCTCGGTCCATTGTAAATAGAAACAGGGTCAGAATACATCAGGGAGTTCATCGGGGTAAAACCTAAAGTATTCCCATACTTGACTGAGACAAAGCGCTGTAATACTTTGATAGGTGTGCAAAGGTCGAGACAAAAAGCCATAAGTCATGACCAGTATATAGATGTAGTTAGCAAGAATGAGATCACCTTAATTGAACTATACAATTTACAGAATGTTAAAGGGACAATGTGCCTAACAAAACAGAAAAAAACCGCACTGTGCCCGCTTGAGGATAAACGTTTCTACCTCTACGCGTATAACGCATATGGTCATCCCGAAATAGAAACAGCTACACATCAAAGCGTGCGAAACGAGCGAGTCTCCCGAGATAGAAGAGGAGGAGGAGGAGGAGGAGGGATGAGTAATCCAGCTAACAGAAATACAACATGCTTGGGTCCCGCCACCTGTTTACGCAGAGGTGAAGTCGACAAGATAGCGCAGAGATTGAGGGAGAAGAGAGACCCTCCTTTACTTGGTTTACCCTTTCCCTCTCCTCTCACTGCTACTACTACTACTACCCGGCCACCTCCTCAAACTGTCCTGGGTTCGTCACTTCTCCCTAACCCTCAGGTTCCACCTTTCCCACGACTGTCCATTAGAAAGGGGTGTTTCAGAAAAAAGGTATGTCCGACAGTAAAATGGGACCCATTAAGAAAAAACGTAATGCCTTAATCAGTCCACCTCCCCAACTTATCCCGGGACCATCATGTCTCCCAACCCTCCAGGTTCCACCTTTCCCTCGATTGCCTGCAGTACAGGGATGTTCCAGAAAACGTAAGGCCGACAGCAAAATGTGACCTATTAGGAAAAAAACGTAATCCCTTCATCGCGTTGGAAGCGAGAGAAGATGGTGTCGGCAGCGAGGATGGCAGCGGAACTGATACCAGTTTTGAAGGTTTCATAGATGACAGTTTCAGTTGGTAATTAATTTCCTATGTAAATAAGAAATTTATTATGTGATGTTGATTTACTGAATATATAAATTTACTTTGTAATGTCTATTCTAAGTGAACAAAATATTTACTAACTTTATTTACACATTCTTTCTCTTTGTACCCATGTGTTCTATGTAAATAATAAATTTATTATGTGACGAGTACTTAGTGTACCGATTTTGAAGATTTCATGGTTGAAACTTTCATTTGGTAAATGATGTATCATCTGTTTACTCATACACACGGAGCACCGGGCGAACGCGTGATAACCTGTTGCTTCCAGTGCGTACCGGTTGCATCCTGCACCGCCCGAGTGTACATGCCCGGACAGGTGTTGACCGGCCTCCTGTTATAACTCGTTTACCTCACAAAAGCTCCTAATAAGCGGTCCATGAAACATTTTCTACTCTCTTCCTCCTCGTTACGTTCCCTATTTTTCCTGCACCACGTTTATGTTCCTGCCGGATATTCGACTTTTTAACGCATTATTTCTTATCATCCACTCCTTGATACCTGCCATGTTAATCAAGTATTGATAATCCTGTATGTTTAACGTGTTAGTTCTTCTAGTTCTAAAAACTCTTTTACCATTCTAAGAATGTTTGATCCGTTAAAGGGAGGTAATAAATTACCTTCAGCGTCCCACTTGACAGTTCCCGAGTTTCGTAGATACTCGATTATGCCAGTGGCATAAGGGATTTGACTCTCATTAAACGATATAGGAATGATGTTACTTAGGGACGGGCTTCCGCGATCTTGAGTGACGCGTTGCTTAATCGTGCTTAACAGTATAACAGCTTTCTTCGTTTTAACATCTAGAAGAGGAGGAGGTGTAACAGATTTAACTGCCGCCGGAACTTTACGTACACCCTTCGCTTTGTAAATGTTGAGAGGAACCGGTTCATGAAATTCACTCATATCACCGTTATTGCTATTATCATTACCGCCACCTTTACTACTGTCGATCTCCTTTCTCTGCAGAAGTAGTGGATCTATTGGCAAATCCGTCCCGAAATATCATAACGGGATACAGCAACTCCGAAAAGAGCGTAATTTGCCAGAAAATAATTGAAAAGCATGAAGAGATGTTCCTTACTATACTCTACTGCAGGGTAAATGAACACCCACTACAGACTCATCCAGCTATAGGGAACAAGATCAGGGTCAGTAAAGAAATATTAAACCCTTTTGAATATACTGATCAAGTGACGGTTGACAAGGGTCTCTTACTCGTATATGTTCTCGACGACTGTTTTCTAGAAGCAAGTGATAACAAACACGCCACGGAGGAGTTTACCGCTGGACGGCATGCGTCAATCTCTGTTGCGTTCATAACGCAGAATAAATTCCATTCGGGTAAATTCAGCAGAAGTATCAAGTCTCAATTGTTCCCACTACATTTTAATGAAGAATAGAGACATAGGCCAAATTGAAACTTTGGGACGTCAGTTATTTGGACATCAGAAGGGCAGTGAATTTTCTGAGTCATATAAGAAGGCCTTATCCCGTAACCAGTGAGGTTACCTACTGGTTGACCTGGCAGCCGGCGCACCTGATAACTTACAGCTCAGGACTAATATAACGGGTGAAACCGAATATCAAGTCATCTACCAATGGTAACTAAATAAGCAACTGCGGGTATTGAAGTTGTATGGAAATGTTAAGTACCCTAGCAGTTTTAGCGGGGTAAATACACTAGCCAGGGATGTGAGACAGGTCGAGAAGAATATCTCCTTCCTGCACCTTCTGAGTTTTTTCACCTGAATCTTATCCCGTGTTAAATTCCCCTGAAGGACGTTTCTAAAAACTTCTAAAATAGTAGTAATAAATCTTTTCCTAATGTGGATATTAAGTTATTCCTATAATTAGTTGAAAAGGATGCGATATAAATAGAATGAATTCCTTATTTTTATATCTGAAGGGTTTTTACTAGGATGGTTTAAATACGGAACAAGCTGAGAGTTTTCCAACCAGGAATTAAAATGTTTGAACGGTAGGAATATCCAAATTATATAGCGTCCCTATTACCTGTCTTCTTCTTTTTAAAATAACAGTGTCGAAAGAGCTCATCAGAAGCTTGGCTGTAAACTAATTCTTCAATACTGTAAAACACCCCATTTAATAGGCATTGTTAACGGTTATAAAAGCCTCTATATTGATTAGGGGACGTTTCAGACTACAATCAAGTTCACTTATTGTAAAGAAGATATAAAGTGACAGTTTGCACAGAATGTCCCTTCCTGAACAATGCGGAACTCCTGTTCTCATCCCTTTACGTCGGTAATTACCGACCTTCAGATGAGAACTGCTGGAGTTCATTTTCGTGGTAATCCGTTTATATACTGCAGAACATTCTGGAAAACTTTCAGTTTATAAGGGAAGTTGACTACTAACGCGTGAACTTGATTTGTGGTTGCCCGTCCCCTAATTAAAGGTGTGTTTTATAAGAAGAATTAACAATGTCCTGCAGTAAATGAACATATTTATTTTAAAAATTTATTTTACAGGTTTTAAGTGTTCTGATAACTCTTTGTGGATATCGCAAACATTTTAATTCCTCGAATGTACACTATATAATTTTTGTTCCTACCGTTCAGGTATTCCTTTACCTTCTTGTTGTAAAATTCCCTGCCTTCATCCGTATTTAAAGTGATACCTGAAAAAGCTTCAGATTCGAGAACCTTCTTTAATCCACATTAGCAAAAGTATTTCCATTTTTTCTTTAATTAAAGGAATTTTTATCTTGAAACTGATCCTGTTAACAATATTTATAACCCTTGTTATAAGATTCAGGTTTAGAAAAGCCAGAAGCTGCTGGATGACTCTGAGATAAGACCTTTCTTCTACTGTAGGAAATTTCTTCAGGGTGCCTTTATGTAACGTATAAGGGTACTTAACATTTCCATACAACTTCAATACCCGCAGTTGCTTTTTTAGTTACCATTGGTAGATGACTTGATATTCGGTTTCACCCGTTATATTAGTCCTGAGCTGTAAGTTATCAGGTGCGCCGGCTGCCAGGTCAACCAGTAGGTAACCTCACTGGTTACGGGATAAGGCCTTCTTATATGACTCAGAAAATTCACTGCCCTTCTGACGTCCAAATAACTGACGTCCCAAAGTTTCAATTTGGCCTATGTCTCTATTCTTCATTAAAATGTAGTGGAAACAATTGAGACTTGATACTTCTGCTGAATTTACCCGAATGGAATTTATTCTGCGTTATGAACGCGACAGAGATTGACGCATGCCGTCCAGCGGTAAACTCCTCCGTGGCGTGTTTGTTATCACTTGCTTCTAGAAAACAGTCGTCGAGAACATATCTGAGTAAGAGACCCTTGTCAACCGTCACTTGATCAGTATATTCAAAAGGGTTTAATATTTCTTTACTGACCCTGATCTTGTTCCCTATAGCTGGATGAGTCTGTAGTGGGTGTTCATTTACCCTGCAGTAGAGTATAGCAAGGAACATCTCTTCATGCTTTTCAATTATTTTCTGGCAAATTACGCTCTATTCGAGTTGCTGTATCCCGTTATGATATTTCGGGACGGATTTGCCAATAGATCCACTACTTCTGCAGAGAAAGGAGATCGACAGTAGTAAAGGTGGCGGTAATGATAATAGCAATAACGGTGATATGAGTGAATCTCATGAACCGGTTCCTCTCAACATTTACAAAGCGAAGGGTGTACGTAAAGTTCCGGCGGCAGTTAAATCTGTTACACCTCCTCCTCTTCTAGATGTTAAAACGAAGAGAGCTGTTATACCGTTAAGCACGATTAAGCAACGCGTCACTCAAGATCGCGGAAGCCCGTCCCTAAGTAACATCATTCCTATATCGTTTAATGAGAGTCAAATCCCTTATGCCACTGGCATAATCGAGTATCTACGAAACTCGGGAACTGTCAAGTGGGACGCTGAAGGTAATTTATTACCTCCCTTTAACGGATCAAACATTCTTAGAATGGTAAAAGAGTTTTTAGGAACTAGAAGAACTAACACGTTAAACATACAGGGTACTTGATTAACATGGCAGGTATCAAGGAGTGGATGATAAGAAATAATGCGTTAAAAAAGTCGAATATCCGGCAGGAACATAAACGTGGTGTGGGAAAAATAGGGAACGTAACGAGGAGGAAGAGAGTAGAAAATGTTTCATGGACCGCTTATTAGGAGCTTTTGCGAGGTAAACGAGTTATAACAGGAGGCCGGTCAACACCTGTCCGGGCATGTACACTGGCGGTGCAGGATGCGACCGCACGCACTGGAAGCAACAGGTTATCACGCGTTAAGCCCGGTGCTCCGTGTGTATGAGTAAACAGATGATACATCATTTACCAAATGAAAGTTTCAACCATGAAATCTTCAAAATCGGTACACTAAGTACTCGTCACATAATAAATTTATTATTTACATAGAACACATGGGTACAAAGAGAAAGAATGTGTAAATAAAGTTAGTAAATATTTTGTTCACTTAGAATAGACATTACAAAGTAAATTTATATATTCAGTAAATCAACATCACGTAATAAATTTCTTATTTACATAGGAAATTAATTACCAACTGAAACTGTCATCTATGAAACCTTCAAAACTGGTATCAGTTCCGCTGCCATCCTCGCTGCCGACACCATCCTCTCTCGCTTCCAACGCGATGAAGGGATTACGTTTTTTCCTAATAGGTCACATTTTGCTGTCGGCCTTACGTTTTCTGGAACATCCCTTTACTGCAGGCAATCGAGTGAAAGGTGGAACCTGGGGGGTTGGGAGACATGATGGTCCCGGGATAAGTTGGGAGGTGGACTGATTAAGGCATTACGTTTTTTTTCTTAATGGGTCCCATTTTACTGTCGGACATACCTTTTTCTGAAACACCCTTTCTAATGGACAGTCGTGGGAAAGGTGGAACCTGAGGGTTAGGGAGAAGTGACGAACCCAGGACAGTTTGAGGAGGTGGCCGGGTAGTAGTAGTAGTAGCAGTGAGAGGAGAGGGAAAGGGTAAACCAAGTAAAGGAGGGTCTCTCTTCTCCCTCAATCTCTGCGCTATCTTGTCGACTTCACCTCTGCGTAAACAGGTGGCGGGACCCAAGCATGTTGTATTTCTGTTAGCTGGATTACTCATCCCCTCCTCCTCCTCCTCCTCCTCTTCTATCTTGGGAGACTCGCTCGTTTCGCACGCTTTGATGTGTAGCTGTTTCTATTTCGGGATGACCATATGCGTTATACGCGTAGAGGTAGAAACGTTTATCCTCAAGCGGGCACAGTGCGGTTTTTTTCTGTTTTGTTAGGCACATTGTCCCTTTAACATTCTGTAAATTGTATAGTTCAATTAAGGTGATCTCATTCTTGCTAACTACATCTATATACTGGTCATGACTTATGGCTTTTTGTCTCGACCTTTGCACACCTATCAAAGTATTACAGCGCTTTGTCTCAGTCAAGTATGGGAATACTTTAGGTTTTACCCTGATGAACTCCCTGATGTATTCTGACCCTGTTTCTATTTACAATGGACCGAGATCTCCTTTCCTGGAGGAGTTATGTAACGGGTGAGGTTTAGGAAGTTACTGAAATCCATGTGTGGATGTAACGGTCCCTCAACTCGCGCATCAGATCTTCGGTTTCTAAAATGAAAAAGAAGCTATCAGTGTCCATATATAGCAGCAGCTGTACCCTGTCCCTCTAATGCACTCGCAGTACGTTATAGTAAACTTTATACATTTTATCTTTAGAGAAATCTAATACACTGAATCCTGCCAGTACAGTCTCGCCGTGGTGGTTAATAATAAACCGTTCCTTGTTAATCATATCGAGTGATTTACACGTATGTTTGGACACATTTCTAAGCAGGCTGTCTTCACTCGCTACTACAACGTTTCTATCAGCATAATTCAGAGATTTTTATGGGGATACCAAAAAGTCCATTCATAACGATTTTAATTGTATTGCGTTTATCAGGGTCACTTTCCCTGGCTCTTTGCGCTGCATTCTGCATTAAGTGTCCTGCCTGAACTTATAAACTTTTTTATTCTTTCTACTTCGAGGCCTAGCTTCATGAGAGTTTGCAATAGTGGGAGGCGTATTAAATGGTTCTTCTTACGAGTTTAACATTCTTTTTGTGGATTTTGGTATTAAATTTTTTTAATAGGTTTCTAGGATATTGGGATACATGCTCTTCTCCTATATTCATATGATGTAACGCGAGCGGGAAAGCGTCCGTATCTCTCGCTACCTCATCCCGCACTTGTTTGGTATCTAGAAGAATTCCGGAGATTGATGACAGAAAACGCAGTCGCCAAAGATCCGCGATTTGTTTTCCTGCAACTTCATGATACAGCAATGCCTGATAAAAAAACACTTTTCACAGGCTACGTGAACATAGTATACATATCCAAACTCATGCTCATTAAAGTTACTAGGCTAAAAAGAGATACATTGATCCGAGCTCTTATAACAAGTGACAGAAAGACCGTTCAACAAACTCGAGTTAAATGACCATTTTCAAAAAGAAGAAAAAAAAACACATATTACGGAATGTACAAAACACTACCATTGTGGAACAATTTTCATAACTGTTTCCAAGAAAGCTAAATGACCTTCATGAAATGTGGCATGCCAAATTGAAGAACATTTTCTTTAAATTCTTTTTTGTTAATTAAAGCTGACACGGTTGAGATAACCATGTGAGGATCGCCGTGACCTCAAGAGAAGGTTCAGACGAAGGTCCAGACTGTACGAGGATCAGTACAATTATGAAAATGAATGCACTGCCGCTGATTATCTGCCCCACATTTCAGTCTCCAATGTTATATAGGATGAGGTTTATTGGGGTTATTCTTACATTAAATACAACCACAGAGATATTAGCCATAAACACACTGATGAAAATATATTGTTTGTTGAGGTAACGCTGAGATAGTTAAAGCCTTTGTTGCTCTTGGAAGCTTCATCCAAATTTTTGGTCAAGGAGAAAGACAAATGACACTAACTTACATATAAATTGAACTGAACTCTGCTAAATTTGCAAAATTCCATGAATATACCTGAAAGGGAAATTTTTATTCCTTTTTACCGTAATGTTTACAGCCTTGGCGTCTAGTGCAGGATAAGTTACTGAAATTTTTGTTGTGTAAAAATCAAGTTAATTGATTGAATTCTCCCAACCTCTCTCTCTCTCTCTCTCTCTCTCTCTCTCTCTCTCTCTCTCTCTCTCTCTCTCTCTCTTTATCATTCATCAATCCATCTCTGGTTCTCTTCTTAGTTCTTTTTCTCTCTGTTATATTTACGTTATTCATATATCATTATATCACTACAGTAAACTCTATCTCTCTCTCTCTCTCTCCCTCCACTGAATATTCAAGATTGCTTTTCGTTCAGTATTTAACAACTTCTGTTTATCTTTCTGTTTTGTATCTATTTGAGAGGGAGCCTTGAAATCTAAGAGCTTCAACCGGGACCTTTACCAAAAAACCGATCGAAAGTGATAGGTTTCACCAAGGAATGGCGACCAGCGGTTAACTTTTTGTCATATGAATGAAAATTCACTATCATTATGATCTATTTCGATTAGTGTGTGCAGTGTCTTAGGTTTATATATAACATACACTTTTTAATAAGGATCGGAAAAGGAGAAAATTCAGTCGATTCGTGCTCCAGGTTAGGCGATATATATTTCCTCATGCGTGAAAGCACAAGTGCGGAGAACGGATGCATCAGAAATGAAATAACAATGTCATTAAATTTTGTCTCGGCCGTAGGCTACGTAATCGCATCGCCCTGACTGAACTTGATTGCTCTTTTAATCTGTCCGTTCAAAAACGTCTGCGTCAGAGTTTTGCTTTGCTTCAAGTCCTGCATTTCATGCTTGTACTCCCAGCTCACTTTGTTTTCGCTGCATAAACACATCTGAGGGCGCCAGTAGCCAGTGAATACAAGTATGACGTTCAAGGTCGTTCTGCCATTAATAATTATTCACCGGTTGTTTCGCTATCAAACCCGAATTTTGTTCGCGCGGATTTTCTAGATTTCTGGGTAATCATTCTGGATACAGCGTTTACGAACTTAAAAGACAGATATAGCCCGATCTTTCGTGTAAGCGCGGACTTTCCGTTCTGTTTTTTTTCGTACATTGCGTCACTAACCATGAGGTGGGGAATATACTATCGGGGTTGAAAGAGGTTTTTTCTGTGCACCATTTACACGTGAACGGTCGCTGGTCGTTCGTTCTGAGTACATACAGTCACTCTCTCTCTTTCTCTCATATCGCGTATTAATTGATCGTTCTACAGTATGGCCATATACAGTTTTTTTTCTCTCTCTCTCCTCTCTCTCTCTCTCTGTCTCGCAAATCTGTTTTTCATTTTAGATACTATTAGAACGTTCTAGTCATGCTACATATACTCTCTCTCTCTCTCTCTCTCTCTCTCTCTCTCTCTCTCTCTCTCTCTCTCTCATGCTCTCTCTCATCCCTCCTAAACAGCGAAAACAAACATCTCATGTACGCAGGGTACCTCATCCCTTGAGTAATTTGCCAGTTGGGATTGATAAATAAAAACAATTTCCCCCCTCAAAATCTCTGTCAACAGCCGTTAAGTATGGAATAAGATCATAAAATGAACGGGTTTACAACCTCGTGCACGTACACAAATAAATGATACGGCAGTTGAAATATCTCATGCACGTACTTGATATATCTGCAATTTGTAAATAAAAATAAATAACTCATGTACGTAATGAATCATATGATTATAGAACGTTCCTCAGGTACGTACTTGATATAGTTGGGATTGATAAATAAAAACAACCCTCGACGTATATGGAATAAATCATCTTATCTCTAATGAATCTGGTCACCCTTGATAGAATCTCCGGTGATAACATCTCAGCTACAGAGATGGGGTGGGGTGACAAGCGGAAGGAATTTGAGGCGTTTCTACACAGGAGGCGATTTGGTATGAGGGGATTTGGGCGGAGGGGATTTGGGCGGAGGGGATTTGGGCATTTTTCTCCTACTCACATCAAAGTAGTATGTTGAGACTTTAGCTCTATTATGGTTTTGATTCCAAAAGACTGTAACAGTCTTAGGAAATGTCAATTGCGTATTGAAATTCAATGAATATCAAATAAGGCAGACTGTATATTAGGAGTATGGGAAAAATGATAAGTTCAACAAAACGAAATCAAACAAAAACTAGATAAAGTTGGCTCTGAAATGAGCGAAAGTTTTGTGCAAAAAGGCGAAAGAGGAAACAGAATGAGGTCAACAGAACGTTTTCAGAAAAGACGTCATGAAAGCGGAAATAAGTAAAACAGATCATGTATATAAGTCTGATCAATGAAATTGAGCTTTGCCTTCCAATAATAGTCCATAAAGAGAAGGTAGTTTACGGAAGAGATTTTGAATGTAAGTTAAAGTCAGAATGGTTGACGAAGGAAATAAGAATGACTAGAGAACTCGAGTTCCTGAAATGGAATTTGATGCAGCATTCTTACCCCTACGAAAAGGAAAATAAGGTTGTGGGTTTCCCCCGCTTTCCTCACTTCTCTTGAGGAAGCTGGACGTCTGTTGCTCTTACAGAAAGCATTTTCCCACTTGGTGTTCGTATTTTTCTTTCTAGGTGTTGTAAGAAACAACAGAAGATATGAAGAATATTATTTGGGTAATTTCATATCTAACAGACATCCGTTTGAACTACACAAATAGACATGAGTGCTAAAAATAAATAAAATTATATTTGTTTAAACAAATATAATTTTATTCATTTTTAGCACTCATGTTTGAAGCACTGACCGGAATACTTTAGTAGTTTATTTTTCCTCATTTTTCCATTCGGAGAGCTGAGACTGGTGGATGCCGTTTGCGTCCTTTTGTCCTCGGAATTCCTGGTGGCTTCGGAGACTCTCCTGCCTCCACCATTACCGCTTCTTCTTCCCTCTTCCCTCTTCGCATTTGAAGCAGCCACTTGTCTTGTGATGTTTAGCAAAAAATTTTGCTCACTGATTTTCAGCAGTTATTTACGATTAGGACTTTCGTGGAGTTTGTGCGTGTTTTGACATGTTAATAATATTAATAATGATAATCATAATCATAACGACAATAATAATAATGTATCAATGAGCACACGAAGTCATATTTGCAGTCTTTTATCGATACAGGAAGTTGTTATGATGAAGTCTTCTTCGGCACCGTTGTCAGTCTGTCTCCAAAGGTCATAGTGATTTTGGCTCCCCGCCCCCCTCCCCGCCCCCGTCTCTGCAACTCTTGTGTCGTGATTTCAGTTTGTGACCTCGCCTTTAGTGGGGAGGAGGAAATTTCATTTTTGGAATGCTTCCCTAACGTGATTAGCTTATCAGGGAAGGAGTTTATAGTTACATAACCCAAGCTGACAATTTATTATTTTGAAGTCTTTCTCTCTTTCATGATCTTGTAGTACCTGTCACGCTGCTCTGAAAGTTCAGTTGTGGACTGACGCAGTACAGTGTTCCATATTGAAAAGAACGGATTAGGAATCTTGGAAGAGAAACCCTGAATTACAATTAGCATAAGAGTTGTCATGAAAGCCATGCGCCGGATTGTTGTAAGAATAATATGGCTGTTGCCAAGACTGAACACTGGCTGCTTGAGAGCTTCTTTCTCCATGGTGATCTGATATTTGTCTTTATATTTTCATTAATTTTTCCAACCTCCTCTCTCTCTCTCTCTCTCTCTCTCTCTCTCTCTCTCTCTCTCTCTCTCTCTCGTGAAAACTGCGAGTCCTCTCCCCTAGTGTTGTTCTCTCATCCCCTGAGATATGACGAATCTTCTGTATATCACGAGACGACCACAAAGGCCATGAGGGGGGAGGGAGGGAGGGAGTCTGGCTGCCTCGTCTTTTATACGTTTTTGTTCCCTTTTCTTCTCTTTTACTTTCCGTCAAATTTTACAGTTCTATTTCTTTACAGCTTTGCATTTTCTGAGTTCCTGTGTGGAAAATGGACACTGAAACCAAATTATGGACAAATTATAGTTATTTGTAGTCTTCTGGTGTCCTGCCTCACATCATCATTGATCTGTTGACAACAAATCCCTCGGTAATTTTACACTCGTCTGCAGTGATGTCAGATTTCCATCAATTGATATTGCCACCTGTTTATTCCTGCTCTGCTTTGCCACTTTTTTTCTTCTTTATGAACTGTCCATTCTATGCCCTTCTTATATTTAAGGAGACTTTGTCCGTGCGTTGACGTCGGTTTATTTTCGTAGATATCTGAAGGAGGATTATGAATCATTCAGTCTAGAACTTGACCTCGCTTCCTGACGATCTTCTTCTTCTTCAGTGGAAATTGCTGGAACGTTTTCTGCCAAAAAGAGCTTAGTGGATATTCATAACATTCGGCGATTCGGAATAGGCTTTCTTTCCACTCATGATAACAGTTTATCTCTCTCTCTCTCTCTCTCTCTCTCTCTCTCTCTCTCTCTCTCTCTCTCTCTCTCTCTCATGGTGAGCAAATGTTTTTTTTTTTTTCACTCTAACACCTTGTAATGTATTCTTGCATATGTTAATGTTGATGGATCGTTTTGTTTTTAAAATATCTAAGTTCACTGAATACCTATCAAGACTGGAGCATCCTGTTGCCAGCTGCTTTTCTTTTGTTCTCCTAATCACGAGAAACGGTAATGGGGCTCGCATATGAGATTTAGTGTTTAGTATAACTCTCTCTCTCTCTCTCTCTCTCTCTCTCTCTCTCTCTCTCTCTCTCTCTCATGCAAAGAAATAAAGTGCCGGTGGATTTCATTTTTAATGCCGTATA
Source organism: Macrobrachium rosenbergii (assembly GCF_040412425.1). Taxonomy (NCBI): domain Eukaryota; kingdom Metazoa; phylum Arthropoda; class Malacostraca; order Decapoda; family Palaemonidae; genus Macrobrachium; species Macrobrachium rosenbergii. Next base: position 5,052,168 of record NW_027100725.1, read on the forward strand.
GTATAGTCCTCATGTTTTGTGGTAACAGATCATTTTAATTTGTGCAATATTCCAGGTACATTTTCTACCTCCTGGTGTGACTGGAGCTTGCTTGCCTCTTGATGCTTTCTTTGCTCATGTTATGAGGAAGGTTCAGTTATGTTCTTGGGCACAAGATCTGCGCTCTCTCTCTCTCTCTCTCTCTCTCTCTGGAAAAAAGCTCTTGCAAAAGAAAAGAATGCATGGAAAGTGATGGAACTAAAAAGTAAGATAGAAAATGCAGAACAAAAGATTATACAATCAAAAGAAAATGAAAAATGGAACCTAGAAGAAATGACACTACAAAATATCAAGCAAAACCCTAAAATTTTTTATTCATATGCAAAAAAGATGAATAAAATAAGAGTAGAAATAGGCCCTCTAAGAATTGAAGGGCGATTAACGAATGAAAAAAAGGAAATATGTAACATATTAGCAGAAAGATAGAAGAGTGAATTTACACCTAGAATTGACAATGAAGATAATGATACAGAAATAAGAGATGAAAATACTGAATACTTATCAGATATAGATATTACAGAAGCCGATATTGTGCAGGCTATTAATGAAATTAAAAATGGATCAGCAGCAGGACCAGATGGAGTACCTGCCATATTGTTAAAGAAAGTGGTTCATTCAATCGCAAAGCCGCTAGCAATACTATTAAGACAAAGTATAGATACAGGCAAGATTTATGATGAGCATAAATTAGCATATATTACTCCTACTTTCAAAAGTGGTTCAAGACTAGAGGCAAGTAATTATAGGCCTGTGAGTCTGACATCTCATATTATGAAAGTATATGAAAGGGTAATGAAAAAAATATAATGAAACATTTAATGAAAAATAGATTGTTCAATATAGGACAACATGGTTTTGTACCCGGAAAAAGTACACAAACCCAACTGTTAGTCCACCATGAAAGCATATATAAAAATATGATAAATGAAAAAGATACAGATGTGGTTTACCTAGACTTTGCAAAGCTTTTGACAAGGTAGATCATAATATATTAGCAAAAAAATTAGAAAACATAACATTGTTGACAAAGTAGGAAGATGGATAAAAGAATTTTTGCAAAATAGAAAACAGATAGTGATTGCAAACGATGAGAAATCGGATGAAGCTACGGTAATATCCGGTGTACCACAGGGTAGGGTGTTAGCTGCATTGCTGTTTGTGATTATGATTGCAGACATAGACAGTAATGTTAAGGACTCAGTAGTAAGAAGTTTTCGCAGATGACACAAGAATAAGTAGAGAAATTGCTTGTGATGAAGATAGGAACTCGCTACAAAGAGACCTAAACAAAATATATAAATGGGCAGAGATAAATAGGATTGTATTTAACTCTGATAAATTTGAATCAATGAACTATGGTGATAAAGTAGGAATGCTATATGCATATAAAGGACCTAATAATGAGACAATCACAAACAAGGAAGCAGTTAAAGACCTTGGTGTGATGTTGAATAGGAATATGTTATGCAATGATCAAATAGCAATTCTATTGGCAAAATGCAAAGCAAAAATGGGAATGTTGTTCCGGCACTTCAAAACAAGAAAAGCTGAACACATGATTATGCTTTATAAAACGTACGTACGTACGTAGTCCACTTGAATATTGCAATATAATATGGTACCCACACTACCAAAAGGATATTGCACAAATAGAGAGTGTACAAAGGTCATTTACAGCTAGAATAGAAGAAGTTAAGGACCTTGACTACTGGGAAAGACTACAATTCTTAAATTTATATAGTCTTGAAAGGAGAAGAGAACGCTACATGGTAATTCAAGCATGGAAACAGATAGAAGGAATTACCGAAAACATCATGGAACTAAAATTATCAAAAAGAGCAAGCAGAGGTAGATTAATAGTGCCAAAATCTATACCAGGAAAATTAAGGAAAGCACACAGGACATTAATCCACCACGCACCAGCATCGATAATGCAGCGTCTATTCAATGCGCTACCAGCTCATCTGAGGAACATAACAGGAGTGAGCGTAGATGTGTTTAAGAATAAGCTCGACAAATATCTAAGATGCATCCCAGACCATCCAAGACTGGAAGATGCAAAATATACCGGAAGATGCGTTAGCAACTCTCTGGTAGACATCAAAGGTGCCTCACACTGAGGGACCTGGGGCAACCCGAACGAATTGTAAGGTCTGTAAGGTAAGGTAAGGTCCGTGGTATCGAGTTAAACGTAATAGAAGGTCTTGATGTGATCCGCTGTTACTGAGAATGGATACTGTTTACCCTACAGGTCATGCCCAGTACCCACCTCGTTTTGGCATTAGAACAATAAAATGAAGGAGAATTGAATAAAGTCCTTTCCACGTCGCTTGAGGTTCGGCACTTTTTTAACGGACAGGATATTTCAGCTGGAATGAATTCCCTTCAGACCAGATTTTTCAGCAACCATTGTGTGTCATTCGTTCCTGAATCTGCTCTCCTGCCTTTTTTCTCTTTTCATTCTACGAGATACGGATAATGAAGGAGAGAAAGAGAGAGAGTGGGAGAGAGTCAAATTTTTTGTACGTTCTTGATAAAGAGCATATGAGCAATAATGATATAACTATGGGTGTAATGCGAAGTCTCAGAACAAATTGCATCACAGCGTGTGTCTTTTCTCTTGCTAGCAGAGCCGCTCCCCCTTTCCACCGTCCCCTTCCACCCCCCCCCCCAAAACAACCCGGCCTCCCCCGCCTCCTTTGCCTCGAAAAGTTCATGACGACCGGGTCAGGTGTCTCACCATATGAACATTTCACTCGAAGAGTGACTTGTATCTTGCTGAGTCACCTTTCTCCAGCAGTTTGAAAGTTGTCTCTCTCTTTTCCTCCCCAAAGCGATTCGAGGATTGGCTTTTTTTCTTTAGTGCGTCTTGAATGCTGCACCAGAATCTCTTCCCTTTTGTTCTGCTTCTTCCTGTGAGAAAATTTATTTGGAAAATCCCTAACGCCTGACCTTATGCAACTCTATGTAGATTAACAAAGGACGGATAACATTATGGTATAATGTAGTTCGCTATGAAGATGAAAACACGAAATGCAGTTTAACCAGGAACCACCCACTTGCAACGAAGGCCTTTGTTGATCAGTGGGAGCTTCATAATTACCCAGGTCATTTGGCTCCTTAACTTTAGCACGCACGTACGCACACACACACACACACACACACACACACACACACACACACACACACACACATTGTGAAACCGACCAGGCAAATGAGTGAGGAAGGCGACGGAGTTTGTATTCCTTCGATCTATTTGGAGATTCCATTTGGAATAGGTGCTTCTTTTGCCATACACGGTCACCGAGTGTAAAGCTTTTTAAATTTTTTTCATTGAAAAGAATTAACATAGAAACTTGACACTGTATTTTATTGGCGGAGAAAGTCAATTACAGGTTGTTTTTCCATCATACAAATGTGAGTAATATTTTTGCATGTTTTTGTTTACCGTCTATAGATTTATTTCCTCTCGGTTCAACAGATAGGCGTTATATATCTATACATATTAATGCTTGAATGTCGCAGTTTTGCAGTGAAGTCGAAGACTCTGGCAGATTTGCAAAAGAGGGAGGAAAACTGGACCTGCATTGGAAAGCTAAGGCATGGAGCACGAAAAAGTCTGTGGCTCTTGATGGGAGAGAGAGAGAGAGAGAGAGAACACTGACTGAATTGAGGAATATTTGTTTGTTCCCAGTAAATGAGCACGAACAAAAACAAAAGGTGTATTTGAGTTATTTAAATCTGATCAGAATATATGAAATGTCTGCTTATTCCTGCTTGACCATATCCTCCAACCCCGCTCCCCGCACCCCTCCACCCTTCTACCCCAACCCATCACCCCCACCCACTCTCGCTTTTTCTCTCTCCATCTCACAGATGAAAATGCAAAATCTCTCCTTTTTTGCGTGTCTACCCTACCTGTCGCTCATTACTTGATGTGTGTGTGTGTAAGTGTGCGTGTACGTGTGTTGTATCCAACTGGGACATCGCCTGTGTATCGCAATATTTCCTTGAAGAAGAAGATCTGCGGGGACTGCTTTCAGCTTTTCTTGTTGTAATTATCATTTCTGTGATGATTATCTAAGATGGATCCTACCCTGTGCCCTAACGTATAATGAATCCTTTTGTGGGTAATTTTTTTTGTAGAAAGGATAGACTTGGTTAACGGTATTCATTTTTTATGAGTCGCAAAGGGTCATTTATCTCTTGCGTCACACTGGCAACGTCTGCAGTCAATGAGAAGCGAAAAGATTCGGGGCATTATGTTTTCGTAGTATCTACAGCATATCCGGTAGAGTTTATAGTTTTATGATGCAGTTGCACACATGTAGAATATCTACAGTATGAATGAAAACTTACGCTACTTCATTGTTCATTGTTAGTTCACCAGAACTTGCTCTAGTGTTCAGAATCATAGTGGACGAAGATGACCTCATTTGAAATTGCACTTCTGCAGGAAATGTGGTCAAATTCCGCTTTGTAACGAATAACTGATTCAGTGTACCTCTCAATATATACAGCCCAACTTACTTTATATATTTACAAAACCATTTCCGTTTTATAGAAGAGGTAATTAATAGTGCATTATTTGTATATTTCATTCTTCATTCGCTTATTGTACAGTTTATTTGAACGTGAGATATCCTGTCTTTAATACCCAGGGAGCTTTTGTCAACAAATGTGCTGCAGCCATGAACTGCTGAGTCTTGCTTCGGAGTCAATCTGGTCCTGCGAGGAAGAGCAGCGCAAGCAGACGTCCTGCCTTTCTAGGGAGGAAACTCGCTCCATTTTCAATCAGAGGAGGAAGAGTTTCTCGTTGAGTCATTATTCGCTGAAATGAATCTGAATATCGGCTTCCCAAAGTCGTTGGGGCTCTAACAATAATGTGAACCTTGCCTGTGGTCTCCTTGCCCGCGAACGTCATGATAACACCTGTGTGAACTGACAAAGTTATGTTCATGTTTTCATGAACTGCGTCCCTGAATTTCTTCTTATAATTCCCTCCTGTTGATGACATACTCACAGGGACTCATTGAGTGATGCATATGAAATGGCGTGGAAAATACCACGCTCATTAACACATAATCACTGGGTTAAACGCAAGCAAATAGAAACCACTGTTCAGCATTTTGATGTGGTTTACTTATAAATGATATTAGGAAATGATTGTTGTGATTATTTAAGATAGAATATCATATTCTGACTCTCTGCAGATGGTGAGTGTCCTTGTGTGCCCGAAAAGGGCAAGTGTGAAGGTGGTTGCTCATATAATACTGCCGTTGCATATGACCTGTATCCTTATGTATTGTGCTGAGAGAGTCATTGCAATCACAACGTGCATGTCCTCATTTGTAATGTAGGTGTGATGAAGAGGAGACGAATGACCAGTCTCTGGGGGCCCTTGGAGGGTGGGTGGAGGGGTCATGAAAAATACAGGTCTTTAAACGTCTCCTGACCTAATGGTAATGAATGGAAAACATCGCTTTATAGCCTCTGAAAGAACCCAGTGGCATCTAATCATTATTTAGGTGGCAATTCATAATGTTGACTTTTGATACAATGCTTCAAAAAGGGATTGAACGTTGTGGATTATGCAAAAGCGGTTGGTGCAATCTGTGACCAATATTGCATTTTTCGTGCTTTCAGTTGAGAGCCCAAATGGCCGAAGAGAAGAGCCAAGGCGTCCCCCTTCAGCGGCTGAGTGATAATAATAATATCTCGCCTCCTTTAGACCTCGATCAAAGAGCCTTTGCTGCTCTCTGCTGCTTTTTGGGTGGGTGTTTGTTGATGATCAGGTCTTCCACATCACTTGGCTAGTGTGAAGTGGTCGGTGAGTGTCACACGCTACTGAAGAGGTCTCGCTGGCTCTTCATGCGACGCCAGAGAACAGTCAAATATTATTATTACAATTATAATTATTGTAATGATTGTCTAAACCATTCTTGTTATGGGAATGTATATACACACAAACTCTATATATATATATATATATATATATATATATATATATATATATATATATATATATATATATATCTTCTTTTAATATGCTTTTATTCCCATTTTTGTATGGGGTATATCTCTTCTTTTAACGTGATGCCATTTTTTTTGAAGGACTTTTTGACTTTTTTTGGCTTTGGGTAGACCTGTGGTCTCGATCGGCTGCCCTGCCTGACATCGCTTAGACCCCGGTACGTATGGTTCATGTATCATACCCGACCCAACGCCCTTTCTTCCCAGCAGCGAGAAGTTATTGCGCGGGTATGGCGAGAGTTCGAGACGTGTGAGATGTTTGTTATGTTTTTAGAAGGTGTTGTAGTGGCTTTGTTTTGTGTGTGTATTTAGTCTGTAACATCCATTTGCTTTTTAAGCAAACCTATCCGTTGATTACATATATAATCCCGGGATGTCTACACGGATAGCAAAGTGTCTGCCTCTCTGATCAGTCGGCTGCGTATATATATATATATATATATATATATATATATATATATATATATATATATATATATATATATATATATATATATATATATATATGTTTATGTATGTGTATACACACACACACACACACACACACACATATATATATATATATATATATATATATATATATATATATATATATATATATATATATATATATATATATATATATATACAATTTTGTGTAGACTACAGAGATGAAGAGGCTGTGTGCATGTATGTATACATGTATATATGCATGTGTTTGTGGCTTTGACTTGAAAATTATATCACCTCTGGCCAACTGTTCACTGCAGCTAAATACAAAAAAATGTCCTTCAAAGAAGATTTTGCAATTTACTGAATAATGCTGCAGGATTATATAGAACCCCCTGGTCCAAAAGAAGGTGAATTAATAACTAAAAATAAGTGTCAAGAGTAATGTGAACTTTGAATTCAGAACCACTTGCGCTTGAAGGTTACATTACGAAAATATAAAAATCAAAACTGTGTATAAACCGCAGAGAGAGAGAGAGAGAGAGAGAGAGAGAGAGAGAGAGAGAGAGAGAGAGAGAGAGAGAGATAACGATATCCTCCCTCAACCCGAAGAGGAAAACTCGCCCTTATTCCCTAAACCAGAGGGTCGAGAATGTCGTGTTCCTCAGTCCCATCACTTCCTCTGAAGAGCCATCTCTAGACCCGTGAAGTCCTTATGCTCTTACTAAGTTTAATACATCGATTATTGTCCTAATTACACAAATGACCTCCACTGATTATCAACAGAGAATACAACATTAATATAGAAGATTTATGAAGGAAATTATCGAGGTTTTCTCAACAGAGTCTAGACTGATAACCATCAGTACTGGTAAGAATGATTACCAGTATCAGTAAGTCTCACCGAATGGCATCTGTGTGTGTGTGTGTGTGTGAGAGAGAGAGAGAGAGAGAGAGAGAGAGAGAGAGAGAGAGAGATCGATCAAATACTTCCCTGAAAAGAGAGATTCTGTTTACATATATATATATATATATATATATATATATATATAGCTATCAGAAATATATCAAATATATATCCCTGAAAAGTGAGTCACCAGGGAAGCATAGGGAAGGCGTGTTTACACACATTTATTTTGCCAATATATTATATATATATATATATATATATATATATATATAATAATATATATAAATCGAACTTAGAAGACCAGCATGCTGGTGTTCATTAAATTTGATTAAATATTGCGTAATTTTAATGGATTATGCAGTGCTTGGTTTTAAGTTCGTTTGTATCTTTATTATAGCCTTGAGGATGCGATTATGAATCGTGAAACGTTGGCAAAATAAATGTACCTGAGTACGACGCCTTTCCCTATGCTTCCTGGTGATATATATATATATATATATATATATATATATATATATATATATATATATATATATATATATATATATATATATATATATATTACTAAAAGGACCTCATTCAAACTGGATGGTATCTAATGGAGTTTTTATTCAAAAAGTTACAAGCTTTCATGGATAAACAGTCCACATTATCAAGTATCCGTACAATGAGCAGACGCGTAGTCCAGCTATATTTATATCTGTGTGCTGGGTACTTTTAATCTTATAATCGCCTAGCTCCTCCTGTGTGACCTCTAGAGGGGGAAGAGATTAGAGGGGGGTATATATGGCAGCGTGTCTAGACTGTGAAGAAGGGTACTATGGCGAAACTGGCAAATCATGTAAAGAGCGAAGCAAACAACATCTGCAGAACATAAGGCATTATAATCAGACGTCGGCAGTTGCCAAACACTGTTGGGAAAATGATCACAGAATAGACTGGGAAAATATGAGTTTTCTGTACAGGAACACCAACAAAACATCGAGACTGGTTGTAGAGAACGCCTTCATAACTTGCGCCAACAACACAATGGCAGGGAACACCGGAAACGGCTTGGAAGACAGCATATCTAGAAGAATCGTATACTCCACAGTAGCAAGGAAACGAAGGAAAAAAGTAAGAGAACGCACGGAAAACGGACACCTGGAAGGAGGGATCAGAGAAAGACCAAGATCACGAGGGGGTGGGGGTCACACAGGAGGAGCTAGGAGATTATAGGATTAAAAGTACCCAGCACACAGATATAAATACAGCTGGACTACGCGTCTGCTCATTGTACAGATACTTGATAATGTGGACTATTTGTTCATGAAAGCTTGTAACTTTTTTGAATAAAAACTCAATTAGATACCATCCAGTTTGAATGAGGTCCTTTTAGTAATTCTACTAATGCACAGAACAATTCTGTATGTGATAAAGTTAATATATATATATATATATATATATATATATATATATATATATATATATATATATATATATATATATATATATATATATATATATATATATATATATATATATATATATATATATATATATTTATATATATATATATATATATATATATAGATATTGCATGTATATATGATTCAGTCAGCCCACTGGCTGACGTGAATCTAAAAAAAAAAAAAAAAAAATCATGGCTAAACCAGTTATTCGTTGTTGCCCATTTTCTAATCAACAAAGTTTTCCAGCTTTTTTTTAACTCAATAAATAGATATAAAAATAAAAGAGAGGCTTTAATGGAAGTTTTAGGCATGATCATTATCAAATGAAGCACGAATTACGATTCAGCTTCTTCTTCCTCTTGTGGCCTTTGAACATTTGTCTTTCATTCAGTGATAATTCTGATACGTCTATAGATGTGTGGTTTTCTAGACTCACCAGTCATTTGTTCCTTCATCTCTGCTACAAGACCGGATACTTTCTTTACTAAATTTTACACAATAACGTTGTGCAACATAATGAATAACCAATGAACGTTACTTTTGTAATTAGAACAATAATTTTAATATTAAATTTTGTGACGAAAACAGCCTTCACCCGTAGAGAGAGAGAGAGAGAGAGAGAGAGAGAGAGAGAGAAACTTCAAAGAAATCACGTATAATCGTTCCAAAAGTAGCTGTCACAAAGGCGTAACCCAACAGAGTAAGAGTGAGAGAGAAAGCAGCCGTATGGAGTAACACAATAAGGTCCAATCTACCTTGAAGTCTTAATTATCCAAGTCAGTTCACTGGGGCAACTTTTTCATATTTAGTATTATTTTTTATATTTTATTTACGTGATGGGAGTTATAATTATATATTAAAATAAAGAGGGATAACTGCTGAATAATATGGTATATAATAAAATATATATAATTAACTATAAATACGAGAAAAAAGGGGAAAGTGATGAGAAAATACATATTTTTAATTGTAACAGACACATTTCGAGAAGTTATTGTGGTTATCAGAATTCCTTATATATCTGGTATGAAGTGACAAGTATATTCTTTACATATGTATATATGTATACTGCATCACGTATACATCATGAAGTATTATATTAAAGTTACTTCATAAAGTGTCAAGCTTGAAATTTTAACTCGGAAACTTATCACGTCCCAGTTTACCTCACTTGTCGGGAGTGAGCATGTTCTGGGCGTCTGGGGATCGTGGCTACCGGACGTCGCTCAGCCAATGAGAATGTGGCGCCCCATGGAGCTGTGTTCCGATTGGCTGATAGTTTGGAGCGGTTAGAGTTACCGCATATAAACAAACATACCGGATGTGTTTTGTCCGTCTGGGGGAGAGATTATGGGACGTCGCTCAGCCAATGAGAATGTAGCAGTCTCTAGCTCTGCGTTCTGATTGGCTGATTCTTACGCCTAACCAGAGTGACAGGATGTAAATAGTCTCGATTATGTCAGTTGCCATTACATGGTGATTTCTCGTAAATATTCGATCTGTCGTCAGTGATATTATTGTTTATATTATAGGCTACGGGTCTGTATGATCTACACACTATTTACAGTGATGAAAATGAGATTAATGATGATGATAGTGAAAGGAAAAGAGAAACAATGGTGATGATGATAGTGAATTTTCCTTTTTTGATCTTGTAACAGATAAAATTCTACTGCTGGCTTCCGAGACTTCTTTTTTTTTATCATAAAATTTAGGCCAGAGACCAGGCACTGGGACCTCTGGTGAGGTCCTCATTCAGGGCTGAAAGGGAAATTGAGAGGAAGAGAAAGGGTTGAATGGCATAACAGGGGGGAGAGAAAGGTCAGGAAGGTGTAACAGGAGGAATAGAGATGTTTGAAAGGTAAAGCAACAGGGGAGGAGGAGGAGGAGGAGAACCTTTTTTAATTGAAGCACTATGGAACAGTTGTCAGAAGGTTGAGGAAAGTAAGATGGAAGAGAGAGAATATGAACGGAGGTAAAATAAAAGGAATGAAAGAGGTTATAACACCTAGAGGCCCTGGAATGAACACTGCAAAGAACCTAATGCTTACAGTGCTCCCAAATAGGCCTATTTAAAACAGTCGCTAATTGTGTTATGGTTACTTAATAAACTAAATAAAACTTAAGATATTTTCATCACCTCTACATTATTGTTACAGTCAATGAAATGAAATATGGGCCATGATTTCATTATATAGCCTAACCTACTCCTGAGAACATTTACAAACTCTCAGACATTCAGGTTAGGACTGGTAATAATTTTTGTCTGGGCTAATTGGCCTTATTCAAAAAAGCAATATTTTGGGAAGCATCACAAAGCAAAAACACATTGAAGGTAAACCACACAGCTGTTTCCATGGCTGCACATTGGGAATACAATGACGTTGTCTTGCAGGCTGCTATCAGCCATTTACTTGCAATGGACCTTTTTGTGGGCTTCTTGTTCCATATGAATAGGGTCCATCTTCCGAATAATAATAACAATAAAAATAATAGTAGTCATAATAATGAGAACTGAAATGATAAATGTTATAATATACAGGTTAGCCTATGCCAGGAATTCTATGGAATGACTCTTGGCTGTGGGATAGTTGGAATGTGAAAGAAGAGGTCTTCAGCCCTGCGCTTTCTCCTTGGTTCTTGAAGCCATCACGTTGGTCTCTGTCCTGTTTCCAAATGTAGTGCTTTCCCTCATTATTGCTTCTCTTCTGCTCTGATCGCAAGCACATACTATCTCTCGGCCACAATTTATGTTGCTTCATACACTTTTCTAAATCAGCTGAAAGCAGAAAATGTGATATGGATTGAACTAAAGCAAATCCTTTTGTCTTTTTGGGTGTTCACAGAGAGCACTGTAGCCTTGAATCTTAGCAATTTGTAATCACACGTGCACAGAATTTAGTACTTAAACACTTTTCAAAACTGATCAAAGGCAGTTTGGAATCACACGTGCACGGAATTTAATATTTGATGGAATTCTGTTTTAACAGAAAATATTTCAGTCACTCTATATATATATATATATATATATATATATATATATATATATATATATATATATATATATATATATATATATATATTATATATATTATATTATCATAATTAGCAAGAACTCGCTAGCAAATTGCTTCCCCCTTTTTCCTTTTTTTTTTTTGTTGTTTTCATTTACTGTCGGCCGATCAATATTTCAATATTTTGCATGGTCAGAATACAAGAGATTAAAACGGATTGAAGGCCACTCCCTTTAAGTAGGTAATTCCTTTCCGAGGCAAAAGTAAATCTGTCTGGTCATTTTCTTACAGGCAAAACACCCCTGCGGGCATCAGCTGAACATGACTCAAATCCCCTATGTGTTGGACGTGCCCCCTGCCCCATAGGAGGAAATAAAAGCAGAAACTAAACCGAGGTTCGCTCTCACACATGCGCTGGATTGGATGGAGTAAGGACCAAGCCACATGCCCCTGGCAGTGCCCTTAGCTAACCACGTGGCCCTTTTCAAAGTATACTTTCTCCTCGTAACGTTCGACCGCGAGCCACGTGTTCGCTCCACCGTTGACCTGCCTGATGCCCACATGCCATTGCCCGGCCCTTCGGGAAGTCCCCATTGCCTTGCCCTTTTACTGAAGCCCTTGCATCCTAACACGTGGAAGAACTCGCCCTCGGAAATCGCAAGTCATCCACGGACCACTTTCTGCCCTGGAACGAAATCTGCCTTATGGTAAAGTGCTCTGGAAGACCTCCATTCAGTCACGCTTTGTCTCGTAACATTTACTTAATTTGAGAGCCAGTAATCACCGAATCTCTTGTCAAATGTCCAAGCTCCTCGAGTGTCGGCAGTGCTAAGCAATTATTAGTTCATCGAAGCCCCTTGGCACCCTCAGTGCAGCTTCGAATTCATTATTCTTTTGTCTATTTTCATTACTGGCGTATAATGTGCATATCTCTCATTTCAGAGGGACCCTATATCGTGGAAACTTCTTGGACTGCGTCTGGAATCCCCCAGTTTCATTCATCTCGTAGGAATTCCCTCCAGGATTAATAATCTACTTGCATTCCTCTTTCCCGTACTAATGTCATTTATGTAAATACACTCCTGCAAGTTTGCCCACGTGTTTACGTAATATCTCCCTTTAGTGGAAGAGCCTTATGCTCATATGAAATTCCCCCTTTGTTTTCCTCTTTTTTATGTTTTCCTGGACCCACGAAGTCAGAATCACAAGGCTAAATTACCCTAAATTGTTGCTACCTGTCTCACAGAGAATATTCCAAACTAAATCACCAGGAAAAACATATATATATATATATATATATATATATATATATATATATATATATATATATATATATATATATATATATATATTTATATATATATTATATATATATATTTATATATATATATATATATATATATATATATATATATATATATATATATATATATATATATATATATATATATATATATATATATATATATATATATATATATATATATATATATATATAAATATATATATATATATATATATTTATATATATTTATATATATATATATATATATATATATATATATATATATATATATATACATATATATTTTTATATATATATATATATATATATATATATATATATATATATATATATATATATGTGTGTGTGTGTGTGTGTGTGTGTGTGTGTGTGTGTGTGTTTGTGTGTATGTGTGCATATTAACGAAATAAAAGGAAGATAAAGTCGACTCTGAAATGAACCAAAGTTCTGGGGAAGAAAAAAGGTGAAAGATGAAACAGAAAAGTTCAAACAGAAAGCTTTGAAAAAAAATCCTTTAAAAAGAAAATGCAAGTTTAAAGAATTAAAATGAGCGTCACTTTGCAATAACAATCAATGAAAATAAACTGAAGAATGGTTTTTGAAATATGTTAGATTGCTTGATGAAGCAAATAAGACTCACCAAAAGGAAAATAAAGTTGTGGGTTTCAACCGCTTTTCCGAATCCTGTGAGGAGGTTCAGCGTCTGTTGCTCTTACGGGAAGCATTTTCCCTCTTGGTGATCAGAATGAGGTGTTGCAAGAACAAACAGAAGATGTGCAGAATATTATTCGGATAATTTCACATCCGACAGATATCCGTTGGGACTCCACAAGTGAAACTAAATCAGCAAAATTTGATTCCCTCTTCAAAAGCACCCGAGTTTGAAGCTCTAAGTGAATACTGGAGGATTGCAGCTTCTCTCAGCTTCCCATTCGGAGAGCTGAGACTGTTGGATGCAATCTGCGTCCTTTTGAGCTCGGAATTCCTGGTGGCTTCGGAGACTCTCCTGCCTCCACCATTACCTGTTCTTCTTCCCTCTTCCCTCTTTGCATTTGAAGCAGCCACTTGTGATGTTTAGCAAAATATTTTACTCACTGATTTTCAGCAGTTATTTATGATTAGGACTTTCGTGGAGTTTGTGCGTGTTTTGACATGCTAATAATATTAATAAACATAATCATAATAATAACAATAATAATAATGTATCACTGAGCATATGAAGTCATGTTTGCAGTCTTTTATCGATACTGCGAAGTTGTTGTGATGAAATCTTCTTCGGCACCGTTGTCAGTCTGTCTCCAAAGGTCATAGTGATTTTCCACGCCCCCCTTCCCCCCCCCAACCCCCGTCTCTGCAACTCTTGTGTCATGATTTCAGTTTGTGACCTCGCCTTTAGTGGACAGGATGAAATTTCACTTTTGGAATTACAATTAGCATAAGAGTTGTCATGTAAGCCATGCACGTATCTGTTGGAAGTATAATATGGCTGTTGCCAAGACTGAACACTGGTTACTTGAGAGTTGCTTTCTACTGTACATGGTGATCCGATATTTGTCTTCATACTTTCGTTAATAATTATTCTTCTAACTCTCTCTCTCTCTCTCTCTCTCTCTCTCTCTCTCTCTCTCTCTCTCGTCAAAATTGCGCGTCCTCTGCCCTAGTGTTGTTCTCTCATCCCGTGAGATAACTATGACGAGACTTCTGTAGATCACGAGACGACGACAAAGGCCATGAGGGAGGAAGGGAGGGAGTCTGGCTGCCTCGTCTTTTATAATTTTTTGTTCCCTTTTCTTCTCTTTTACTTTCCGTCTAATTTCTTCTTCTTACCAGCATCTTCATTTTCTTACAGTACAGTAGTTGAGGGGGTGATCATGTGCAAAAAAGGTACCCTAAATTTCTCTTCACAGACTGATAGCTGACACATGGAAAGGTCAGAAAAAAGTGGGTGGCCATTCCATACCCTATCAAATCTCCTGTTATATATAACTGTCAAAGTAGTTAACTGTAGCTTAGAAAATGTGCTTCGTCGCTTAGTGGGAAATTTCCATGTTTTGTGTGCTAGTCACCAGATTTTTATTCAATTACTTTCAAAATTTCACCAGACGTAGTTATTATATGTAGGAAGACTGTGATCAATTTCTTAGAATGTTATAGATTTTGTTGTAAAGTGATTGCACTGAGTGCTTGATATAAGTATGAAACAAACTTGCATTTTTCACACTGCAAATAATAAAGTTGTTTATAACGAGGAGTCAAGTACAGAAATCTAACAAAATTGATATTGCTAGTTGCAATGACGAGAAAAAATTGTTTTATGATAAATGTTACATATTTCTATCTTGTACCAATATTTCACTAATAGTTTTCTGTATCTTTTCCAATCTGGAAAGTTGAAGTTTGTACGGAGAAACATTAATAGACATATATTTTTTTTTTAAGTTTCGAAGTTCAACAAATCAAGCATACGTCCTGAACTGCCGGCCACATTCCATGTTCCAGAGGAACCATAGGAATTGTCAGAATCTGAGCGAGATATAGTCAATGCCAAGGATGCTGCATGGGCATTAGCAAGAAGTGAAGCTACACATTGTAGCAATTCACATCCTTCTGAACAAACTGTACCATCATGGAGTGCGGTTAATTGCCTCTGGAGTACAAATAACTTACCAGAGAAAGCTGTTGGTTTCTTACCCATAATACCAAACCCTATTACGCTGCATTCAACAGTGTATACAGTATTGAGGGACACAAATGCTTTTTTGTTGAAACTTGATCAGCCACAAATAGCTTTAGCCTGCGATGAGGCTGTGTACTGTATTACTCCCGAGATTATGCTAATCAGGCCAGATGAATTAAAAAACATTTTCCTCCTGCAAGGATCACTTCACACGATCAAAGTTGTTCTCAGCTGCATGGGCAAATATCTACGGGGAAGTGGAGCAGAAAGCATATGGATTGAGTCAGGAGTTCTTGGTGTGAATGTAGTGCAGTCTTTATTGAGTGGTAAACACTATGACAGGTCATTAAAAGGGGTGTCTTCTCTAGCCGAATGTCTTGTACGTTTAGAGTGGGAAGTGTTTAAGCTGGAAGCTGATATAATCAGTCATGAAGATGCAATGGCAGCCTAAGTCAACTGGAAAAATCAGCAGCTGTAAAGGAAGCCGAGAGTTGCATTGCAGTACTTGTAATTTTCAACGAAGCATCACAACAATTGAGACGAAACTTCAGTGAGTTTGTGGACAGAGAAAGGAGCAGAAATGAAACTTTTAAATACTGGCATAATTTCATTAAGATGAACCAGCACTACGTGATCTATTTTGCAGCTATGGATGCGACAGACTATCTAAGATGGTCATCGGTGTACTTAGAAGAGATGCGGCAACTACCAATAAGGGGTCCGAAGCTTCACAATCGTTTTCTGGAAGGTCATTTTGTTGTGAAAAGATCTCGTGGTCACTTCCAAGCAGTGAGAATGGATATCAGTCTGGAACAAACTATCAACAGGCAGGTCTCGAAAGAGCACAGGAGGAGTAACTGGTAGCACCCAAAAGAAAAACTTTGTCACAGAATGGGAACTCATCCATCATGAAATGCTGGCAGTCACTGATTTACACAAGGACACTTATGGACCACTTGGAAATCATGAATTTACAAGCAGTGAAACAAAGGCAGGCGAGTCACGAGTACAGTACATAAAAGAACATGATAACCCATTTCAAGTCAAATCCTCAGTCCTCAAGGAACGGACTTCCCCAAGAGATTGTACCTGATAGAATTCGTAACAGTTTGCTGCACACTGAAGAAATTGGACAGCAAAAATATAATAAACTACGTAAAGCAAGGTTTGTTAACAAAACAGAGAAAATCTCTACTACCATCCCTAGAAGAAATCTACTAACATTCAGTAGCATTCATAAAAAACAAACTAACTGTTCGGGCAAGAAGAATACTACAAAAGCAGAGGATGTGGCCAACGACTCGTTGTCATAGCTCAGTCGCGAGGTCAGGTCATACATTGGATGAAATATTGGAGTATGATGTTATCCCTGACAACACCTTATTTCAAGACGATGGACTAATGCTGAAGGGAAATACAAGTTTGTTGGCTGCTGAGCTGGAAAATTCATGAAGTGCAGATAATTACAACTTTTCTCTGCCCAAGGGTAAAGAACGATGTGCTTGTATTGTTGATACAGCGGCTTTGATGATTTGTGTTCAAATGTAATGAAAATGACGCAGTGTCATTCATGCTTATGGCTCCGATCGGATCGATTATGTTTCTGATGCATACAGTGAAGGGACGATTAAGGATTCTGAAAGAAAACGAAGGAACACTGTTCAACCAATAGAATTATCAAAGATTGACAGCTCAACCAAACTGCCAATTGAAGTGGAAAAATTTTGGCCATCGAACAAAAATAAGCTATACCTCCAATTACTGCTCTATAGAGAGATAAATGAGAATTCAAAGGAAACTGTAAGAGGTAAAGAATCTGTAGTAGGCTTCGTCATTCCAGGTGAAATTGCTACTGAATGTGCAAGTACAGTACCTTACATGGAAAAGTAGAACCTGTCCCTCAACCGAATCTTCATTATGAAGAAGCTGATGTCTCAGTACTTCATCATGCCGTGATATCAGTGAAGAGTGGTTGCAAAATTAGACTTATTTTGTCAGCAGACACTGAAGTTCTTGTCGTATTGCTTCATCATTTTAGTGTTTTGTAAGAACTGGGTCTTAAAGAACTGTGGATGAGATGTGGAACACGTGAGTCGGTGCGTCACATTCCAGCGCATGTATTAGTAAGCAAATTGAGTGAAGTCATATGTGAAGTGATACCAGCTGTGCATTTTCAAGTGGAAGTGATGACACGAGCAAATGTGGTACAAAACCTGCATCACTCGCAGCTAATCCTGTTCAGTATCTCTCTGAACTTGGTAACATACGTAGGGAGATGAATTGGAACATCAAATCAAGAAAGCTGGGCTTTATCTTATTCAGGTGACTGAAAAGGTTGCCGGTGTCAGTCTAAGAGCGAACTCAGGTCTGTGATGCATCATCATAGCAAAATGATGATTAATATGGATATTACCAGGAGGAGGAGGAGGAGGAGGAGGAGGAGGAGGATAACATGTTACTTCTTCTACGTACAGTACATCGGAAAATCGTCTTGCATATGAACTTGTACTCTTTTGTAACTGCCATAATGTGCCACTTCAAAATGTTGATGTAGATGAAGTGGAGTTTTGTGTTATAGATTCTGTCATTGTCAAAATACCGTGAACGATAATGCTTGCAAGAATCATCATGACATACTGTAAATTTGTTTTTTATCAATAAGAAATTGAGCAGTTTCTTGTTTTACTTCTGTTAATTGATAGGTCGATTATGTTCTTATAGAGATAGCAAATTGCAAGTTTATTTTGGTTGCATTGTAGACGTGATAAGCAACATTCATTGTGGAAAAAGAAATTTGTTCCTACCGGGTAGGTCGAAAGTGTGTCTTAAACAAACTGTGTTACATCTTTTTCATTTATTTTGTATCTTTATCATGACTTGCATTGGCCTATAACAGTATTCTGCATCAACCAAATATGAGACGGTTGTAAAATGAAAACAACGGAAAAACTGGCATCTCATTCATGAATAAATGGAAGTGATATTACGCTTTTAGTTTGCTAGGAAACAAAAAAACTCACAGTTTTGCTGAATTGTTCTGTTTCACAGATTACCAGTGACTTTTAGGTCATATGATTCTTTTGCCAATACGTTATAGAATCTTTGTTTTATAACTTGATGAAAATACACAGCCATTTTCTTTTCCGGGTTTTCAGTGCCGTTGTCAGCGTCAGTTTCCTTTGTGTTAGGAACAATCGCTTGCCGATTGTTCCCTTGGTGGATTGTTGCCTCCTTTGTTTTCTTTGTTTTTCTTGCTGGCGAATTGACGTCTGATGGATGGCGTCAGACTTCGTCAGTCAGGTTCGTAGCAGCAACGAGCCAGGTTCTGGAGGGCAGATCGACCGATGGTCCAAGGTAGCAGCAGCAGGTATCCGTACCTGCGAGTCAGGTCCTGGCAGCAGAGCAGAGCAGCAGAGAGTTTCTTGAGGACGAGATGGTTGCCGTGTCGGCTCTGTCTTGGTCGTTATTGGAGGAGGACGTCAGCAGGTCTCGTCAGCAGAGCAGCGGAGGTTGTTTTGGCCATGATGGTTGTCATATCGACTCTGTCATGGGCGCCAGTTGGAGGACTGTTTGAGGGCTTGGTTGCCGTATCGGCTCTGTCTTTGTTGTCCTGCAGTGTTCCTGTGTTGCAGCTTCGTCTGTGAATGTTTATGATCCCGTTTTGTTCATGCTTGATGTATTTAATTTTGCTGCTATATTATGAATAACTGTATTTTGGTAACACTCATTTGATTATGTTTATGGTTTTGATATTTATTTTATTCTTTTTCTGACTGTATTTTTCATGTGATTTTTATTGCTTTGCTGACCGTATTTTTCAAGTGATTGTTTATTGCTTTGCTGACTGTATTATGTTTTGTGCTGCTAGTTTTTATATTTATGTTGCCTGTTCATGTTATGTTTATGCTGCCTGTTTATTGCCCAAGTGTTGTTTGGTAATTTATTTTCAGTTTGTTTACTGGGCTTTAATATTTTATGGAATCATTCATTTGTAGTAATGTTCATTTTGTTTTTATATTGAACCTGACTCGACTGTAAATATGTACATAGCTTACTGTAAATAAATTAATTTTAAGGTAACGTTTTGGTTTTGTTCTGCTCCTCCCTCCTTTGTTTGTCACCTCTCGTCAGTCATTACAGCCCAATTGCTTGTACCTGTCGATCTCGAAAAGCGAGATCGTAATACTTTGTCAATATGCAGTATAGTGATGGATTTATTACTATACTAGAAAGATGAGTATTTTTACTTCCTAAATCAGATTATAGTGATTTGAATAGATATTTGTACTTAGAGCTTCAAACATGACACGATATCAAGTATCAAAACCATAATGGCGCGTAATTGCAGTTACATGTATAGTGTTATTTAATTGATTATATCATGATAAATAAAAGATATGGATACGAGCTAAATATATAATGAATAGTGCTTCATTAATCTATCCTTTGATATATATTTAGATGTTTCTTTACGTTACCCGGATCTTTTATTAAGAACTTAATTATTTGTAATTCTGTTTTCCATAATTTTTTCTTGAATTCAAGTTCATGATTCATTAACTTTACATGCAAAATTTTATTATGCTTGTAATTTTAGCATAGTACCCCTGCACAAATTAACTATGCCTGGTGAAAATTTTAAAGCAATTGAATGAAAAGTTTGGTGGCTAGCACTCTAAATGTGAAATTTTCCTGCTGCACGATAGAGAGCAATTTCTAAGCTACAGTTAGCTAGCTACTTTGACAGTTATATATAACAGGAGAGGATTTGACAGGGTATGGAATGGCCACCCACTTTTTTCTGACCCTTCCATGTGTCTACTATCAGTCTGTGAAGAGAAATTTAGAGTAACTTTTTTACACACCCTTCAGCTAAGGACTATCATTTCCTCTGCAGAAGAGAGCCACTGAAACTGCGTTAGAGATGTTATTATAGTTGTTTGTTATCTTCTGGTGTCCTGCCTCACGTCATCATTGATCTGTTGACAACAAATCCTTCGGTGTTTTTACACTCGTTTGCGGCGATGTCAGATTTCCGTCATTTGATATTGCCATCTGTTTATTCCTGCTATGTTTCGTCACTTTTCACTCTTTCATGAAATGTCCTTTCTAGCCCTTCGTATATTCAAAGAGACTTTGTCCGTGCGTTGAAATCAATTTATTTTCATAGCTATCTGAAGGAGGATTGTGAAGCATTCAAATTAGAACTTGACCTCACTTCCTGATGACCTTCTTCAGGGAAATTGCTGGGACGTTTTCTGCCAAAAAGAGCTCAGTGGACATTCATAACATCCGGCGATTCGGAATAGGCTTTCTTTTCCACTCATGATAACAGCTTATCTCTCTCTCTCTCTCTCTCTCTCTCTCTCTCTCTCTCTCTCTCTCTCTCTCACGGTGGGCAAATTTTTTTTTTTTATTCTAACACCTTGTAATGTATTCTTGCATACGTTAATGTTGGTGGATCATTTTGTTTTTAAAATATCCAAGTTCACTGAATGCCTATCAAGACGAGCATGCCAGTCTCCAGCTGCTTTTCTCTTGTTGTCCTAATTATGAGAAACGGTAATGGGGCTTGCATATGAGATTTAGTGTTTCGCATAACTCTCTCTCTCTCTCTCTCTCTCTCTCTCTCTCTCTCTCTCTCTCTCTCCGCGTTATCAGAGCGAAATGTAATTCAAGGTCTTGATGTGATACACTGTTACTGAGAATGGATGTTGTTTACCCTACAAGTCAAGCCCAGTACCCACCTCGTCTTGGCATTAGAATATTAGAATGAAGAAGAACTGAATACTGTCCTTTCCACGTCGCTTGAGGCTCAGCACTTTTTTAAGGGACTGGGTGTTTCAGCTGGAATTCATTCCCTTCAGATCAGATTTTTCAGCAACCATTGTGTGTCATTTGTTCCTGAATCTGCTCTCTTGCTTTTTTTCTATTCTACGAGATTCAGATAACGAAGGAGAGAAACAGGGTGGGAGAGAGTCAAATTTTTGTGTGTGTTCTTGATAAAGAGCAACATGAGCAATAATGATATAACTGTGGACGTAATGCGCAGTCTCAGAACAAATTGCATCACAGCGTGTGTCTTCTTTCTTTCTAGCAATGCCGCCGCCCCCTCCCCCCTCTTCACCCTCCCCCGTGTCCTTTGCCTCGAGAAGTTCATCACGACCAGGTCACTGGTCTCACCGTATTGGCTTTTATTTTGAAGTATCACTTGTATCTTGTTCCGTCTCACCGTTTTTCAGTCAAGGGAAACTCGTTTTTTTCCCTTGCTCTTCCTCAAAGAGATGACACTCGATGCTTTTCTTCCTTTTTTGTGTGTCCTAAATGCTGCTGAAGCAGAGCGTTTTTCCGTTTGTTCTGTGTCTTCCTGTGAGGAGATTTATTCTGGAAACACCTGATGCCTTCCCTCATGTATCTCACCGTAGACTAACAAATCACGAATGGTATGTTAGATAATCTTCTATGAAGTCGAATAACACGAAGAGCAATTTGGGTAGGAACCAGCCACTGGAAGCGAAGACTTTCGGTGATCAGCGAGAGCCCCAGAACTGGCCTTGTCATGTGGCTCGTGAAGATCAACAGACACACACACGCAGCAGCACACTGCACAGCCTCCCTCACTGAGGGGTTGGAATGAGATATGATTCAAGATACGAAAAGTAGCCAATCAACTTCCGCGCTCCTTCACTTTCATCAGTTCCGCCATGAATTTGGTCTGCATTCATCTCGTGAAGTTCTTATAGATGTTAATAATGGTGTCTTTTTCATCTTCATTACTAATGGGCTTTACGACTTTTACTAATGTCAGCACTATTTCTGATTTATTTATCTATTTATTTTTTGCAAAAATAAGTCAAGTGTTCTCATTTTCATTCCAGAACTCATGGAAATGGAAAATCGAAGTAAGCGAAAGAGATCCAGGGAAAACTATAAAGCACATGAGGGACGCTTCATTTCACCCTCGCCTTGGTCCTCCCTCCTCCCTCCCTCCCTCTCTTTCTTCTAGTCCATATGATGCCACGTTGGAGTAGAGTCCCTCTTCCTCCCTCACCCCTCCTCCCCCACACATAGTCTTCCCCTGGGGCTGCAGTGACAATCCCCATCAGAGATGGAATAGATTTATTGATCTCTGGATGATATGCAATGCCTGAAATAGAGTAGGACTCATTTAGTTAGTATTTGCTTTGTTTTTATAAACGCGAGAATTTTGGGTTTGGCTGCAACGCCGTATAAATGAAACTTTGGCTCTCAGTTTCACGCTGGCTCTATTTTTTTTTTTTTTTATGGTTTTGATATTTGAGGACGCAGCCAAGATTTTATTTTTCCTTTGTAATTTAATACTTTGCAAGACTTCAACGATTATTTTCACTTGTGGGGATTCGGACACTTTGTGCATCCTTTGTGTCTTTTTCTATTGTTATTTAGCGGAAATGAAGAGAATCGGAAATTTCCGTAATTACATACATGGCATCAATGACAGGGGTTCGGATAATAGCCTGCCTGCGGCCAGCGGTTGGTTTCATTGCCCTGACCATGCCATATTGGCATTAACTCTCTCTCTCTCTCTCTCTCTCTCTCTCTCTCTCTCTCTCTCTCTCTCTCTCTCTCTCTCTGTGTGTGTGTGTTTGTGCTAAGAATGATTCTGAATCTGCTCTGGGTAGAAAGAAACGGAACAGCACTTGTTGAATGAATTATAGTGTTTATTAATCTTCTTCTTCACTTCCGAAACCTTTCTTAGAGTTGATTTCAATTCTCCAGTTTCCTTTGTTGTTTTATTATAGTAGATCTCATTTGGAGGGAGTGACGTTCACCCCCTTTTTCTTCAAGTCTCGTCACTGACGCAAATCTTGACAGGAACCAGGAACAATTTTATGTGAAAGATTTGGACCATTACTTCTGTTAAAATTGGCTAACAACTTCAGCACACAATTTCATATCGGGATGGCCACCATGACCGAGCACTGAGGCGGGGCGGAAAGGTCTTCTTTTCGTGTCTGCTTGGGTGCTCGGGCAAAATCCGACGACTTTTCCAAGATATAGAAAAAGACTGTGAAGCTTTATGTACATTGTGAAGTTGCAATGCAATGATAAGAGACTAAAAACTCTTCATTTCTTGCATGCTTACCACAGCCAAAGCTGAACCATTCGTTAGTGCGTATTTTTCTTTTACTGCATGGTTGCTTTTGGTCCTTCAGCATGTCTGTTTGTTCGAGTGTCTACATTTTGCTCAGATCGATAAAATATTTCAAGCGAGTGATTCAGTCTTTCATCAAGTGGCAAGCGAGCCTCACTAATAATCTCAATTTGACTGTCCCTTATGAAATGGCAGACTTCAGATCACCCTGATAGGAAGACCAGCATCATTTGAGCTTTCGTACATCTGTATTTCCACCTGCAAATACTGATTGCAATGCAGAGGTGGGAGAGAGAGAGACAGGTCCCAGCGTGCAGCTTCTGTCAAACAGTTCTAACGACGCAGCAGTTGATTCACTGACTGTGAAGCATGTTTAGTGGGAGATGTTCTCGGAGATGATTGTAATATTCTTAAATTAATATCGTTTTAAAACGGATTTTTGTTACTGTAAATATTGATTATCTGCTTGAATTTTAGCTTGGCTTGAATTTCATCTTTCATAGACAATCCTGATCGCCTTCAATAAAAAGCTAAATAGCCCACAGGACCTCAGTGCTTGGCTCTATAGCAGCCTCAGTTTCATGAGGCATTGATTCACTCAGTCCCACACCCACAATCTTTGCACATAGAAAGGAGACTGGTTTCTTCACATCTCTCTCTCTCTCTCTCTCTCTCTCTCTCTCTCTCTCTCTCTCTCTCCTCTCTCTCTCTCTCTCTCTCTCTCTCTCTCTCTCTCTCTCTCTCGTCGATAGCGTATTCCTCCTCGATGGCGCCTACAGGCAAGCTGTATGCTGTTCATTCGATCGCTTTTCGTGAATTATCTGGGGCAGTGAAATCCTCCAGGTGCGAGGAAGGCCTGGGTGTCAGAGAGGATTTGGATTTGCATCTTCAGACAGATTGCTTCGGAGCTTCAGGGTTTGTATTTTTTTTGTGGGGGGGGGTGGCGGTGGGAGTGGTGTTGCGGGTGCGTGGATGGGTGGGGGTGGGTACCAGAGTCGGTTGCTGGATATATTTGGTCCCATAAATTAATTTGTTTTCACTCCACAGAAAACATCGTTCTGAGTTTGTACTGTAGTTATGAAAGTATTTTTTAGTATGTGTACAGTATACTGTATTTCAGCCTGATTGTTATTACTTTTTTATTTGTGTACTGTATGTGCTTCTGAAGTGTCCGGGACTTGTAGTTCAGGCAGTGCAAGTCAGTGTTTAAAGAATGTTTTGGCTTTTCCTCTCGGGTTTTGTGCAGCGTGTAATAAGTTATTCTTCTTTGCTTCGAAGTCAATCAGAGCGCAGAAGGCGGTGGCAAAGGATAGACAGCGTGCAGTCTCAATTCTGAAAACCTGAAGTGTGGCCGCGTGAGGGAGGGAGGACTTCACTAAAAGAGAGATATGAGGAGGTGTTGGGGGGGATGTCTTGGATCTCAGGACTGTGAAAGACGCCTTCCTTCTCTCACTGTGAAGGAAGGAAGGAGGACTCGACGACTAGTCAAGGTTTGCTGTGGGCTGGGAGTTGTGTGCACAGCGTCTGACATGGATTTGGATGCAGCAGTATATATGTTACAGGGAACAGATCAACACTTTGAAGTTATGCGTGGCGTGATCTTAGCGATCTAACTTCAGGAAAAGGACATGCAAAGGTTCGACCCTAATCTCACTACACTTTTCCCCCCTCTCTCTCTCTCTCTCTCTCTCCAGCCCGAATCCCTCTCTCTCTCTCTCTCATCGTTTGCAGCTCATCTCATTCTCACAAATGATTAAATGGACTATTTAAAGAAACACAATAGTTCTAAATAGGTTTATTATTCAAATAACCCAACAAAAATGAATAAAACAAAGCAAAGATTAAAATGCATAATAAATGAATTATCGAGTCAGATAACTAAACTCTAAACTGCAAAAGCACTTCTGATTAAAGAAGTCTCATTATACTAGCTAATAACACAAATCCCAAAATCTCACATACTCCAAATCAATAACTAAGAAGTCATGTAAAAAACAGTCTACCACATGAAGAGACTGACGTACAAATGATTTGCATGTCCTCTTTTATCAAACCCCAAAGTCACATGTTATTCTCACAGAATCCACAGACATCTGTCAAAGAATTAAACATGATAGAAAACTCCCAAAAATATATGAAATATAAAAACACAATAATGGAAAGTGTAAAATGCATAGCCGAATATAGCAAATGTAACATAACAAAATAATAATATAAAAAGAGGTATGAATATTCATATTAAATCTCCACCAATGAAGTTCATAAGTTCATAATGATTGAAACTGTCAGTAAATCCACAAGATCAGTTTTCTCCATCAAAACAGAGATTTGAGACTCTACCTTATCTGCCGATTTTCAAGCCTGGAACCACTTCAAAGTTATGACTGGACAACTGCGGTTTCTATCACATTAATGAACGATCAAACTCACTTTTAAGACAGATTTTGGCATAGTCTGAATCAAAGTAACGCACGTACTCCACGAATAACCATGGCGCTTCCGGAGATCACCTGATCTCAATATTGCTGAGCTTCGCGCAAGAGCTGAGGAATCAAACTATTTGCTGAATACCGAATTTTGCAATTGACGAAAACTACATCGATGCCATCTCGCACCGAAAAGAAATTGCCATCACACCTTAACCTTATAACATTAACTGGCACCATATTTTCTGAAATAGTGCTCGGCCACCACATAAGAGCATCTCACTCTCTTAATACGAGAACAAAGTAAAAAAAAAAAACATATGTATAAACCATAACAAATAGGGCTTATGCTCAATTAGCAATGTCTACTGCACTGCAGCTTTAAGGACTGCTCTCATGACGCACTTCCAAAGTCACTGGGGTTGTGTTCTTAGAGCCTTTACATGTAATCTTACAAACATGAATAAGCTTTACTACCCCCACAACAAGAATTATCAGTAAAATAGCTATTAAGACAATTAAAATTGTCGGCATAATATATTCCACTGATGCTCGAACATCACGAGATCGTCGATGTCTTCCAACAGTGGAATGATCATTGTACATGGTTGTAGGTACACGCCACTACCAAATGCTCGTTATGCGTCATGACACATAATTATCTTCTCGGAACTGTTGAATACAGCATGGCTGATAACCAAGAAGTTCATTGACATCACACGGCATGCAGCATCAAACAGCTTGGATCCTTGAAGAACGAATGATGTCGACTTGTTGTTCTGGCACATCATTGTAACTGCACACTCCTTGCAAAACACGGCAGTAAGGAATCTGGCGGACACAATGTGGTAATCTCGCAGGAACTGTCTAAAGTCACATTCTGTCGGAGTCTGTCCATGAACTAATGATAATTCACAACCACCCACAGATACAACTCACAACTGGAAAATACTACTGTCACACACATACTTCTCTCTAACTAAAGTACAACTTGTCTTATAATCAACTCCCGAACCTTGATATTGATCTCCCAAAATGAACATGGTCTCTAATCCATCCCATGTCACTACTGAGTCTCCAAAAGCACTCGAAAAAGGTCCTAATAACCAAGGGTTTCATGTTACTGAACCAAACAAAACTACTAATGCAAAGTCAAACACTCACAATGTGGAACAAGATCAAGTGTGTATCTCAGAATAATCATAGTCAACCCACTACTAAGCACACAATAACTCTACGGAACTCACTCATAAAAAAAATTCTATCCAACAGAAAAAAAAATACTCGAGAATCCTATCCAAACACTAAAAGGTATCATATCTCGTAAAAGACATGAAAGTTCTACTCCGGTTAGCAAATATTTCGCAACACCTGACTAATTCTCAACAACATAGCAATTGACGTAAAGGCAATCGCTCCCATGATCTTAACAACTACAATCACTCACAATACAGCTCCCTTCATTTAAAAAAAAAAAAAAACTTAAAAAAAAATCCAAATACTCAAATTCGATATCCCAACCTGAAAAAAAAGATCAGACTTGTTCGGTCCGATATACTAAGTACCTCCCCCCAAAAAAAAAATCTAAACAACACACATATTGCGTCAGATGACAAAACTCATCATAACACCATAACACAATAACACTAACACACACACTAACACAGTTGATCTCATGAAATTGTATATCATAATTACTAAAATCATTCGAAACAAATGATTAAGAACTTCCAACATCTAGAATGAACAAGAGATTAAAAAAAAAAAAAATAAATATCATATATATACAAATATCAACCCTTTATCCCTCTAACTATATACAAACGTTCCACACTACATAACTATACAAATGTTCATTACACCTAACTTTGCTTCAACTTCAGAAAATAGGTCCAATTTCGTCACTCCAGTATTTACATCTTTAACTAAAATCTATTCCCTCTTTTGATCTCTACAATCTCAAAGGTCCTGGAACTCGGTTGATTGCAATTCAGATCATTCCGAACATTCCACTTTAACAAACACTCTATCACCCATCGAAAAAGCTGCTCCTCGATTTCACGTTACTTTTCTCTGCATTGCACGCGAACTGGTTCAGGTTCTTTACTGATACGATGGAAATCTTTCTCTCCTTTGTGTATTTATCAACGAAGTGACCGTAACATCACCTTGAACTTGCTCTGGTAACAAAATCAAGGTCCTTTCAACTTGTACCCATACAAAGCTTCTGCTGGAGATATCATAATTGTGGCATTCTTCACTTAGTATTATTACTATATCGCATCATCAAAGATCTGTCCAATGTGTCGGAACCACCTTGCCGTCATGCGCAAGCTTGATTACTTTTTCGATTCGCCCTCTCCACATAACCCATTAAACTAGGTCTATACGGATTATAGATACTTTCTTTATCCCCAACAAATTGGCAAGACAAGTCTAAAGTCTTATTAATAAACTCCCTACCATTGTCTGTGATCAGACATTCAGGAACACCATATCGATCTAAATTATCCTTAAGAACCTATAGCAACTTCTCAGCTGATTTGTATTTCAGTGGGAAAATCTCGATCATGAGTCAACTCGTCAACAACTACTAATAAATGTCTATAACCATAGCGGACTCTGAGAAGTTATGGGAATATCATATGCACTCTGAAACGGCCTATGTGGTATGGGATATGAACCCCAAAAGACACGACACTGTTGTCGCTGGCTTGTTGCATTACAAATAGCGCACTTCTTCACAAAGGCTTCTACTGCGGAAAACATATTTTTCCAAGAACTTTGACTGACGTTTTCATACGTCTTGTCACACCTAAATGAGGCAGACAAATTTACAATGTACAATGTCTAGAACTTGTGGTACTAGACTCTCTGGCACGATGATTTGTGTAATTTCTTACACTTCGAGTACTTCGCAAGTTATACTTAACTTTCTCACCAATAAATTATTCTCCAACTCTAGACCAGAAAAAAAAGAGGCAACATACCCTTTCTTCGGTGAAAACTCCCTAAGAAATGCCTTAGCATCTGACAACAATTTATCTTCATCTTGCTTGTTCGAGCAAGCCTATGTCCCTAAGTATTTTTCACGAAATATAGCACACGGCGTTACTCTCACTATCACAGTTTACAACAATCTCTCCCGAGACTCTGACCACTATTTCTCCCGAGAAGTATGCACTGGCAAACGTGTATGTCCTCTACATGCGATATCTCCAGAACTACTATCATCGAGACATTAGACACCAAATATTTCTCTTCCCACACAGGATTCAGTTTGTTCTCCCTCGCCTCCCGGTCAGAAAATATCTGGTCAATGCATCTGCAACTACATTATGCTTACCTTCCAATGTATTTGAGGTTTGCATCAAAATCTCTCAATATCTGGGAACCGTGCTCTCTTGGGCGACAAATTTGGCTTGATAAAAGCTCTAACAACGGTTGATGATCTGTAAAAATCTCAACTTTATTTCCCAACAACAACATCTTAAAATGAACAAGGCTAGAGACGACTGCGAAAGCCTCCTTGTCCACAACTGACATCAGCCTTTCGTTACTACCACGCATTTTGAACTTTCTGCTATAAAAAGCGATTGGATGAAACTTTCCTTCAAATTTCTGCATCAAACACGCACCTATACCTTCCTGACTCGCGTCAGTCACTAAGGTGAACGGTTGACTAAAATCTGGAAACTTCAAAACTGGTGGGTTCACCAACGTTCTTAAGCTTCTCAAAGCTAATTGGTGACTATCACCCCAAACAAACTTAACGTCTTCTTGTATTTCAAATCTGTCAATGGAGACGCTGTTGAAAATTCTAAGCAATGAAAGAAATGACATACCTAGGAACGAACGAATCTGTTTCTGGTTTGGGAACTGGAGAAAAATTCTGTATTCAACTTTCTCATCATTCACTCTGACTCCCTCTTTAGAGATAACATCCTAAATAGACAATTTTCTCTTCAGAAACTCACATTTCATTAATTTGACCTTTAATCCAGCGAACCGTAATCGCTTGAGGACTTCTTTTAACACCTTTAGATGTTCTTCAACTGTATCTGTGATTATGAAAATGTCATCCATGTACACAAACACCGACTTTCCTCACAAGCCATGAAGTACTGTGTTAACCAGTCTAGTAAATGTTATTGGGGACCTTGTAATCCAAAAGGCATCCTATTAAACTCGTAATGTCCTTTGGTACCATCCTGCTGTATATTCTGACTTCTCTCTGTGAACCTGTAAAAACCCTTGCATAAGATCTATAGATGAATATATATTCTTGCCACCGATCTCAACAAACAAATCAGGCAAACAAGCTACCAGGATATATCTATCTGGGCATGTTTTTCATTCAATTTACAAAATCTACACAAACTTTCTGATACTACGAGTCTTTCTTAGGAACTGCAAGCAAAGGGAAAATTAAGCGGAGAAGTGAATGACCTAATAATGCCTTCCGACTCCCACCTCTGAACTTCTTTTCTACTTCTTCTCTGATCTTAAAGGAATTCGATATGCTGGAGATATCATATGGGTTGGTGCTATACTATGAGCGGATTGAATGTTCTGAAGCAGCTTATCTCCTTGAAAGCAATGATATCTAGATATTCTTTCAACACTTTCTCTACTTTATCTGAATATTCAGGATATCAACTTTAGCCAAGTGTTCATGAGAACCTGACTTCGGGCTGTTGCTCCTCGTTAGAAACATATTCCCGTCTCCACAAAAACTCACTAATTTATGTTCTTCATTAAACTCTTCAAAATCAATTATAGTACCCGTGTGATATTTTCTGAGGTCTTGATAGCTAACTAATTCTACTGAAGTCACGCCTGCGACTGAAACTTCATTTGACACCGTACTCTAGCGTCTTTAAATTTCTCAGTTTCCCTCAACAACGCACACTTGAGAAACTTTTTCTCTTTCCTCGACACTTTAACCAATGTTGGAACTCGCGGTTGCAATTCAATATCTTCCAACAAAAATCCTTTGGAATTTTTGCGGAATATCTTCACTCTCTAATGACTATGATACACATGTCTCAGACTGTCTTAGGTTTCTCAGTTTTTCCTGTGTATATATGGAACAAAACAACCTGACTCACCTATTATGTCCCTGAATTCCCATAAGAATGTTGATGTTATGTCGCATACAAGAAGGGTGTCCTAGCAAACCATTTCACCTAAGGCTAATCCTTCTATGACCAAAATGATTCTACTATTGTCTTTCCGCCGATACAAGAAAGCGTAAAATGACGAACTAAAATATTCAGTTTCCTCGCTTGTACATCACACACTATTGTCTCACTAGAAGGGACTACTTTTACACTCTGGAAACTTCAGTGGAAAAGGTCAGCATTTACTAAGTTAACTGAGCTGGAATCAATGAAAATAGAAACTGCCATTAGAAAATCCACGTACAATCGGCCTAGGTTCTGGTGATTCTAAGGCCTGATTGCTCATTATCCTGTGTCCGTCTTCAGACTTATCTTGTAGAAAATTCTGCTGTTCCTTTGTGTATCTAGAACTTGCATCATGTGGAATTCTCCTGTCATATCTAGAAAAACCTCCCGTGACTTCCCTAGATAATCTCTATTCTTTGTGGCTGGGCAAAATCTCCATCCATGATCTGAAAGATTTATAAATGAACAATATCTCATCTCATAATTTGATTTACTATGTCCTAGTTTATCACAATTAAAACAACGTATCATTGTGACTGATCTCTCTGGAATTTTCTTCGATTCTACTTGTGCACATGTCTTCGCTGTTGCATCATTTCCCGAATGCGAGGGACTAGCATTGTTCTGTGGTTTTGGAACCGCAGCAGACATCTTTTGCACCTCCTGTACCAAACTACTGTCAGTGTCGGGCATTTTTGATAGATTTTGTTAATCTGTACAAACAAAAAGTTATCTATCTGGTCAATTCTTTTGTCAAAACTATCTACAATTACATCTGGGACCGACGTTAAAAGGCAAGCAAGTGTAACAATCTTTCCAAAATTATCTAAGGAGATATTATTTCCAGTTACTCATGGAGGAAGCCTATTTATAGATTTCTTTAACTCACCTACTGCATCAGAAATAAATTCGCACTGTATGTGACCAGTGAATCATTGCCCTTCTTTTGTTTTGAAAACGCTCACTTAAATTCCGAGCTGCACACTCACGTTGAACTCCGCCATAAGTAGCTCGTAGAAATTTCTGCAGTTCATTCCAAGTTTTACACCTTCTGAACCCGAAACTGCGTGCCCGTTTCCCAATATCTCCTTTGTCTAGGTCTAAGAAAAGTCTTTGCTTTCTGTTAAACTTCAGCGTATGCATTCGTATTTTCTTGGAATTCAGATAATTGTTCACTGACTCAATGAAAGTTTCTATATTTGGTTGGCTTCCGTCAACTAACCCTTTAAAATTAGTAATTCCAGCATAACGCTCGTCACATATGCACCACAACTGGATTGGGATGGTGCTGCTGCATTGTCCGGCATTTTGTGAGTGATTACGCCTGAGCGTAACAACTAAAAAAGAAACCAAAGAACACTGAGAAAGGCCAAAAGTTACCCCCTCTAAAAGAAGAACAGAAAACGGAGTTCTGCGCAACTTACGAGAATGGGGTACTCACCAATTTGAACAGAAAACGGAGCTCTGTGCAACCTGTGACGTCACCCACTCGAAAGGCGAAGCAGAGGGACACAAGCGTGATTTTTGTTGAATCACACTTTGCTTAATTAACTCACAATCGCCACTAATCACACTTATTTGGGTATTTTGTTAACCCCAAAATTGCTCTAGAGATCACCCAGATCTATTTCACAACTCCCCACTCCCAATACTCGAATAGAGACGGAAAAAAGATTCCCCGTATTACACACGTAACTCGACACTCTTATCGCCCCGCCTCTTAAGACTGACTGGTCAAGCTATAACTTTGGCTAGTCTGTGTCTTGGGCATCAACGTTACCAGTGTCTATTAGTAATCTCCTCTTTCCCTTCTTTAATTAAGACCATTTAACTTTTAACCGCTGCCACCATTAAACTCTGTTACGGGAACAGATCAACACTTTTTTGGAGGTGTACATGGCGTGATCTGGCGATCTAACTTCCAGGAAAAGACATACAGGTTCGACCCTAATCTCACTAGCACTTTTTCCCCCTCTCTCTCTCTCTCTCTCATTTGAATCCTCTCTCTCTCATCGTTTACCGAAGCTCATCCACTGACCTCTCTCACATTCTCACAAGTAATTAAATGGACTATTTAAGAAACACAACCGTTCCTACAAAAAATAGGTTTTATTCAAATAACCCAACAAGAAATGAATAAAACAAAGCAAAAGATTAAAATGCATAATAAATGAATTATCCGAGTCAGATAACTAAACTCTAAACTATAATACTTCTGATTAAGAAGTCTCATTATGGCTAATAGCTGAAATCCCCAAAAATCTCACACATACTCCCAAATCAATAACTAAAAGTCATGTAAAAAAAAAACAGTCTACCACATGAAGAGACTGACATTGCAAATGATTTGCATGTCCTCTTTATCAAACCCCAAAGTCCACATGTTATTCTCACAAGTCCACAGACATCTGTCGAAAGAATTAAACATGATAGAAAACTCCCAAAAATATATGAAATACAAAACACAATAATGGAAAGTGTAAAATGCATAGCCAAGATATGGCAAATGTAACATAACAAAATAATAATATAAAAGAGGTATGAATATTCATATTAAATCTCCCACACCAGTTCATAAGTTCGTAATAGTTAGAAAGTCATGGTAAAAATCCCACCAGTTCAATTTTCTCCCATAAAAACAGAGATTTGAGACTCTACCTTATCTGCCGATTTTCAAAGCCTGGAACCACTTCAAAGTTATGACTGGATAACTGCAGTTCTATCACGTTAATGAACGATCAAACTCACTTTTAGGGCAGATTTTGGCATAATCTAGATCAAAGTAGCATGCGTACTCACGAATATACATAGCGCTTGAGGAATCACCTGATCTCCAATATTGCTGAGCTTCGCGCCAAGAGCTGAGGAATCAAACTGTTGCTGAATAAAGATTTTGCAACTGACGGCTTCCATCAGTACCATCTCGCACCGAAAATTCTTTCATCACACTATGTACCTTATAACATTGTAGCGGCCATATTTTCTGAAATATATATCGTGTTTTCTAGTCCTCACGTCCTCTCTCGGGAGTTCCCAAATTCTTCTTCTCTAAATCTTTATGGAGATATGCCTTCAGGCCCTTATTGACATCGTTAGTCTCTCTCTCTCTCTCTCTCTCTCTCTCTCTCTCTCTCTCTCTCTCTCTCATTTCATATTGACATAGTTTGCTGCAGTCCTGATTGCATGACATCTTCTTAACAATTAACTATAAGTCAGTTTTTATTGGCATGTCTCGAGATTGTTTTGACTTTATAATAATTTGTGACTGAAGAAGTTGTTTTTATTTTATTTCATTCTTTTCTTGCAGTCCCAATGAAATGATTCCTGGATCAAAGGAATGCGTCGCCTAGCATGGCGTCGATGCAGAATCGAAAAGAGTTTTTCATATTTTCCTTTAGATTTAAATACCCAATAGCTGTCATAAACAACATTAAACTATGTATCGAGGGAAAGGCGATTTGTCGCCATCTTGCAGAGCGCAAACACATTGTATATATAATGTCGCTGATCATTTATTTTTGACCAACATTTTAACGGCAAAGTCATTCTGAGATAAATTTCAACCATGAAGCTTTAGCGTAGCACCCTAACCAGCGTCGCAGCATGAAGAACAATAACGGGACAGAGACCATTCGAAGAGCAGTATCGCAAAGCTCCTTCATTGTTGCTTTTCTTACAGTTTTTATTATTTTTAGTCTTATTTAAACATTCATCTCGCCATCAGACTACCGTGTTTACCGTGTTACTGAGCTCTGGAAAGGAACTGCCATCATTTCACTTAATAATGGAATTTACTGACCTGCTCGATTATGGGTCACTTTTATGCAAATGACTCACCTCACCTGCCAGGTTGGTGGGCCCCATCAGGCACACGAGTGAGGAAGGCGACGGGGTTTGCATTCCTTCGATCTATCTGAAGATTCCATTTGGAATGGAGGCTTCTTTTGCCGTACACGGTAAACGGATTTAAAGCTTTTTTTAAATTTATCATTGAAAGAATTAACATAGAAACTTGACATTATATTTTATTGGCGGAGAAAGTCGTTACAGGTAGTTTTCCATCACACAAATTTAATGTAAGTGATATTTATGCATGTTTTTGTTAACCGTCTATAAATTTATTTTCTCTCGGTTCAACAGATAGGTGTTATATATTTATGCATATTAATGCCTGAGTGTCACAGTTTTGCAGTGAAGTCTGGCAGATTTGCCAAAGGAGGAGGAAAACGGGCCTGCATTTGGAATGCTAAGGAGTGGAGCACGAAAAAGTCTGTGAGCATGATGGGGGAGAGAGAGAGAGAGAGAGCACTGACTGAAATGAGGAATGTTTGTTTATTCCCAGTAAAGAGCACCAACAAAAACAAAAGGTCTACTTGAGTTATTTAAATTTGATCAGAATATATGAAATGTCTGCCTATTCCTGCGAAAAGAAAACGATCATGCCACGTGCAGGCTTAGCTTCGCTCAGCTGAACTTCATGACAATATTATTGCGTGTCTCAGCATATCATACATTCTCTTTGTATCTCCACTGCTCTTGCTATATCTCTCTCTCCATCTCATGGATGAAAATGCAAAATCTTTCCTTTTTTGCGTGTCTACCCTATACCTGTCGCTCATTACCTGATGTGTGTGTGTGTGTGTGTACGTGTGTTGTATCCAACTGGGACATCGCTTGTGTATCGCAATACTTCCTTGAAGAAGAAGAGGAAGATCTGCGGGGACTGCTTTCAGCTTTTCATGTTGTAATTATCATTTCTGTGATGATTTGCTAAGATGGCCTCTACCCTGTGCCCTGACGTATAATGAATCCTTTTCTGAGTAATTGTTTTGCAGAAAGGACAGACGTGGTTAACGGTATTCATTGTTTGCGAGCCGCAAAGGGTCATTTATCTCGTGTGTCACACTGGCAACCTCTGCAGTCAGTGAGAAGTGAAAAGATTCGGGGCATTATGGTTTCATAGTATCCACAGTATATCCGTTATAGTTTATAGTTTTATCATGCAGTTGCACAAAGTCATGTAGAATATCTTCAATATGAATAAAAACTTATGCTACTTCATTCTCCATTGTTAGTTCACCAGAACTTGCTCTAGTGTACAGAATCATAGTGGACAAAGATGACCCAGTTTGAAATTGCACTTCTGCAGGAAATGTGGTCAAATTCCGCGTTGTAACGAGTAACTGATTCAATGTACTTCTGAATAAGTGCAGCCCAACTTACTTTATATATTTACAATACCATTTCCGTGTTATGGAAGAGGTAATTAATAGTGCATTATCTGGATATTTTGTTCTTCGTACACTTATTGGATAGTTTATTTGAACGTTCTTAACGAGACAGATAAGTTATAATAATATAACAGAAGTTTCCTGTCATTAATAACCGGGCTTTTGTGTCATAAATGTTGTAATATGCATTAACTGTTGAGTCTTGCCTCGGTGTCAATCTGCTCATGCGAGAAAGAGCAGCGCAAGCAGACGTCCGTCGTTCCTTTCGAGGGAGGAAACTTACTCCATTTTCAGTTAGAGTCGAGTCGCTCTTTGCTGAAATGAATCCGAATATCGGCTTCCCAAAGTCGTTGGAGCTCCAGAGAATAATGTGAACCTTGCCTGTGGCAGCATCATGGTCGAGAACGTTATGATTACACCTGTGAGTTATGACATATCGACGCTTCTCTGGCTTACTATACTGAGAAGATAATATGTACAAAGTTGGGTTCATGTTTTCATTAACTTCGTCCCTGTATTCCTTTTTATAATTCCCTCCTGTTGATGACATAGTCACGGGGACTCATTTAGTGATGCATATGAATTGGCGTGGAAAATACCACGCTCTTTGACACATAATCACTGGGTTAAACACAAGCAAATGAAATGCACTGTTCAGCATTTTGATGTGGCTTACTTACAAATGATATTAGGAAATGATTGTTGTCATTATTCAAGACAGAATATCATAGTGTGACTCTCTGCAGATGACGAGTGCCCTTATGCGCCCGACAAGGGCAAGTGTGAAGGTGGTTGCTCATATAATATTCATGATTAATGTATGTTTGTATCTTTTGTGTGTGTGCTGAAGAGTCGTGCTGTAGTAACGTGCATGTCCTCATTTGTATTGTAGGTGTGATGAAGAGGAGACAAATGACCAGTCTCCGGGGGGCTTGGAGGGTGCGTGGACGGATCATCAAAAACACAGGCCTTTAAACGTCTCCTGACCTCATGGTGATGAATGGAAGAACCCAGTGGCATCTAATCATTATTTAGGTGGCAATTCATAATGTTGACTTTTGATACAATGCTTCAAAAAGGGATTGAACGTTTTGGATTTTGCAAAAGCTGTTGGTGCAATCTATATTAATGTGCATTTTCGGTGCTCATTTCTGAGACCCAAATGGCCGAAGAAGAGCCAAGGCGTCCTTGTGTGGTGATAATAATATCTCGCCTCCTTTAGACCTCAAATCGACAGCGCTTTCCTTTCTGCTGCTTTTGGGTGGACGTTTTTTGATGATCAGGTCTTCCATGTCCTTTGCTGGTGTGAGGTGGTCGGTGTGTGTCACATGCTACTGAAGAGGTCTCGCTGGATCTTCATGCGACGCCAGAGAGCAGTCACTAATAATAATAATAATAATTATTATTATTATTATTATTATTATTATTATTATTATTATTATTATTATTATTATTATTATTATTATTATATTATTATTATTTTAGTTATAATAATAATTATTGTAATGATTGTCTAAACCGTCCTTGTTATGAATCTGTATTTAAACACACATATATATATATATATATATATATATATATATATATATATATATATATATATATATCATATTTTACAAGTCTGTGTGTGTGTGTGCAATTTATTAATAGACTATAGAGATGGAGGCTGTATGTGTATCCCTTGTGTAGATATGTATATTGTGTGGCTTCAGCAAAAATTATATCATCTCTGTTTTCATGGCTAAATACAAAAATGTCCTTCAAAGATTTTGAGGTGACTAAATAATGCTGCAGAATTATATATAGAACCCCTATGCTCCAAGAAGGCGAATTAATAGTAAAAAATGAGTGTCAACAGTAATGGGAGAGTTTGTATTCCAGAACCACTTGCGCTTGAAGGTTACGTTGAAGAATTACCAAAAGCAAGAGAGAGAGAGAGAGAGAGAGAGAGAGAGAGAGAGAGAGGATGTGATATCCTCCCTCAACCCGAAGAAAACTCGCCCTTATTTTCGAAGCGAGAAGGTCGAGAGTGAATGTGGTGTTCCTCAGTCCCTTTATCACTTCCTCTGAAGCTTTCTGATCTCTAGACCCAAGCAGTCCTTATTATGCTCTTACTAAGTTTAATACATCGAGTATTGTCCTAATTACACAAACAACGTCCACTGATTATTAACAGAGAATACAACAGTGATAATTTAACTTATACATCAATATAGAAGATTTATGAAGGAAATTATCGAGGTTTTCTCAACAGGGTCTAGAAAGATAACCCAGTACTGATAAGAATGATTTTCAACGTTAGTAACGCCTCATCGAATGGCGTCTGAGGGAGAGAGAGAGAGAGAGAGAAGAGAGATTATCTCTCAGATATTGATCAAAGTATCTCCTCTGAAATAAGTGGATTCTGTTTATTATGGATATATTCATGTCTAGAGTGGAGGAGACAATAGGCCTATTTATCCTAAAGGAAAACCCTCGATTTTCAAAAGACGAAAATATTTGGGACCTTTGAAACTTGAACGCGTCAGTTGTTGGTCTTAATTCACTTGTCACTGATAACACTGATATCTCTCTCTCTCTCTCTCTCTCTATCGATGTTCCACGACTATAACTAGATTACTCGTCAACAGACTAAGGGATGGACTATTCTACTATCGCTTTGAGGTCATTTCATTGTCATTTTCTTTCTGATGTTAATGACCGTGTCAGTAACTGACGTTGATACTTGTTACTGATGAATATTAAAGAGGTTGAGGAGGAGGAGGAGAGACATTGCGTACAGGAAGGAAGGCAGGAAGGAAGAAAGGTAGGAAGGCAGAAGTGGTCCATCTGACCATGGTGATAATGAATCAAAAGGCGTTTACTTCATCCTTGTCTGAGTATGGAGAACAAAAACAGTGTAAAAATAAAGCCTAATTTGAAATCGAAGTTGCTAGTGAGTGAATTAACCTTAGCTCTTGACTGGCTGTTTCATTTCCAGAATCAAGGGATCAATTGATTTCGTGATGTTGTGAAGTGAACATCGGCTCGCGATGTTGGAGCTCATGTATGCAAACGCTGCAGGCCTTATTGGGACCCTGCTTCATTAATTATAGGCAAGTTACTTAATTACTTGAATGTATATCATCAATTATTTAACAAATAACGTCTTGTTATTTGTTAACATTAATACCACCCAACTCAAAGGAATTCGATTTCAACAAAAAATATCGTTGCTGCGATATTCGTCATTATTTGAAGATAATCTCCTTAATAATGCTTATGAACCTAGTTTTTCATAAAGTAATAATAATAACAATGTGACGCTGATTTCAAGACCCTTTTCTTTATTCTAAGAAAACTGTAGAGTGTCATAGGTAAATCTGCCACTTTAACGTTCTTTCAGTTAAATTAAACTAACAATGTCATCATCTCCGTTATTAACAAATGAACGTTGTTTAGGTGATAAGGACAATCATTTCCACATCAAAATTCGTCATGAAACCGAGACCATGAAGGTCTAGAAATGAACTCATCGGTGCTTGCTGCTGTGACTGGGCAAGGAGCGAGGGGTTGGAGGAGGAGGAAGAGGAGGAGGAGGCATTCTCCTCCTCCTCCCTCTGGCCTTCGGCTATAGAGGCCGATTTCCCTTCTGGTCTCTCGGGAGGAAGTCCTTATCTGTGTGTGTGTGTGTATCAGTGGTTCTCAGTCTTTTTTTAGTGGTGGCACCCTGACTAATATAATCATTACTGTGGCACCCCTTCTTCTCTTCGCCATACCCCCATATCATATGATATATATATATATATATATATATATATATATATATATATATACTATATATATATATATATGTGTGTGTGTGTGTGTGTGTGTGTGTGTGTGTGTGTGTGTGTTTATGCAAATTGATTCTGGTCTTTATCTTCTTAGCAATTCGTCTGCTTTGTTCGAGTTCTCAAAAGAGTCAGAGCAAAAAGCCTTAGAAATGACTTAATATTCTAATAAATGTGGGGATATTGACTATACTATTAGCACAGATACTATATTTTCCATTCTTAAATTTGATTAATAGAAATAGAAAGACAAAAGTCCTTTTTGAAAATTCCCAGCAGACGAGAGAGAAAGAGAGATAGAGAGAGCAGACGAATAATTTGATAAGATAAAAACACGAGAATGAATGAGATGAATATAAAAAAAATAACGATAAAATATAATTTTTCACCTTCACAGAGAAACTTTTGTCTATTCCAGATTGAGTGAGCATTAGGCGAAAAGATTCTGTCTTTGAATCATCATATATCAACAGCATTCAGGTTCCGTGGCTTGTATGAGTTGCTATTCATTATATATTATAAATAATTTTCTAACTGATAATCATAGTTTCTAGCGCGTAGTCTTAATAAGAAGTGAGTCATTATTGATCTCCTGATGAACAGTGCACCTCTTTCTCTCTCCACAACGTCCGAGAGAGAGAGAGAGAGAGAGAGAGAGAGAGATGGGGGGGGGGGGAGCTAATTATCCTGAAGGAGTTCTGTGACTTCCTCACTTTCTACGTCAAAACCTACAGCAACTGCTTCGTTGAACATCCAATGAATAAAATGCAGTTCGTGTCTCTGTTTCGATAATCTGCGTCGTTCCTGAACGTCTGATTCTGTCTGACTTTCTTCTTGGGTTTTGGTAGTAATAAACAACTCTCCCTCCCTCCCTCCCTCCTCCCCTCAACCTCCCCCAAGAATCTATCTCTTCTGGTGTTCATTCTTGTCATTTAATTTTCACTTGTTTGTATGTTCGCTGTTTCAGGGATTTGTTCTGCTTCAATATCATCTCGCTTTTTGTGTTCACCTGTTTTACCAGAGATTCGGCGCTGTTACAAGATTGTTCAAGTGGCTGGAAATAATTTGCAGACACGTTTCCCCTCAGTTGACTTCATTGCATTTCAGAATTTCACACACACACACATACATATGTATATATATGTGTGTCTTGATTGCACTCCTGTTTCTCCATAGTGGATCCTTGCGGTGGTGTTCATGGAATCCACCTAGCATGGAAAGAATCGATCAGACCAGTCTCTTCTGTATTTTCACTTTTACGTCGTCTCCTGATTCTTATTTTTATGTTAAATTCACATTTGGCCTTATGCCAGCATTCTCAGTAAGAGAGTAGGAGAGAGAGAGAGAGAGAGAGAGAGAGAGAGAGAGAGAGAGAGGGAGGGAGAAGCCTCGAGTTTAAATTGAACGGCTTAAAATCAAACCTCCCAAACTGAGCGGGACTCCTGTGACTTGGGGGGTTGTTTTTGGGGAGGGGCAGGTTTCCTTAGTGACCGAGTGACAGATGAAGGGGAGAATTCTCTGCTCAGTTTTATGCGAAGTGGTTGGGACTAACACCTATTATTCTTCTCCTTCTTTCTTGACACGATTTCAGAAATTTGCAATTTAATACTGCTTTTGTTTACAATGTGTCAGTACTCTTCCAT
This sequence comes from Macrobrachium rosenbergii, assembly GCF_040412425.1. NCBI lineage: Eukaryota > Metazoa > Arthropoda > Malacostraca > Decapoda > Palaemonidae > Macrobrachium > Macrobrachium rosenbergii. The sequence continues at coordinate 5,094,462 of NW_027100725.1, forward strand.
TTCTTAATATGCATTGTAACACGAATATTTCGCGCGTTGTTCAAATTCTGCTTCATTTTTGTCGTCTTTGTGACCACATCCTGATGCTGCGTCCAAAAAGCATGACTGGCATACAGCTGGTCCTATTCCTTTCATGTTTTAGATCCTGGTTCCTGTTCATCCTCATATACAGCAAAGAGCTTGTCACAATGACTTCCAGCGTACGCCCTCTATACTGTCTTTCTGATAAGATTACCGTGTTCATTATTATTATTATTATTATTATTATTATTATTATTATTATTATGGGCGTTTGGACAACCGTTCAAATCAAGTCAGACAGGTTATGATTGATTTCACCATCTCTGGAACTCAGAACCAATTTCTGTCACACAACTTGCAGATTCCCCATGAAAATACAGGCCTAGAATGCGACCGGACTCTCCACACCCACGTTTTATACTTCTTGGTTTGGCGTTGCTCCAGAGGCTTTTTCAAGTTGTAATACTTCACTCTGAAATTCAAGTTTAGCTTCGTTGTGTGAGTAGTGTTATAAGGCTGTTTTCCTTATCAAAAACATTCTCCATTAAAGCATGGTAGATTGCTGTGTATATATATACAGTGTATATATATATATATATATATATATATATATATATATATATATATATATATATATATATATATATATATATAATCCTGTAATCATTATATATATATAATGATTACAGGATTAGAAGTGCCTAAAACTATGTCAAGGTTAAAAATAAATTCTTGAAAAATCGCCCTCTCCACACCTTTATTCTGCTGCTCATAATAAACAAGGCCAGCACCATCTGATGTAGCCTCTATTAATGATCTTGCCACCTCTCTGATCTTGCCAACAATAGGCGATAAGCTTTTTGTCCCACTGGTGCTCTGCCACACGTGTGTTCTTGTGCTGTGCAGGCTAAATCTCATTTCATCTCTCTATGTTCGATCCATCTGAAAATTCCTTGCGTACATTTCGTGGGTACAAGATGCTGCTCTTGCGTCTTGAATGCAATGCGAGTTCCTATTCTCGTGTATCTTTTCACATAATCTGCGTGTGGATGATTATCATTGCACCTTCCAAAGCTCTGGACACTGCAGCATCTGATACCTGGGGTTCATGGGTCAATATTGCTCGGAGACTGGCATTTAATTCCCGCATTGTTATGGTAGGTTTGCTTTCCACAAGCAACCTCAGAAAGTCAACGGACTCGTCCCTCAATTTCTTCTTTCTGCCTTGAATCTCTCACGTTCCTGCGCTTCTTGATGCTTTCTGATAATCTGAGAAGCCAGGCAGTTCAATCCCACTTCATTCCTCACTTGCCAGCTGCAGTTCAAAAAGTTCTTCTTCTTTAAGCTACCACACTCTCAGATTTGCAGTGAAACATAATTTAATTTCTCTTAGGATTGCATTCGGGTATTCTTGAACGTTTTCTTAGACTAAGACTGAAGCTCTGGTGAGGAGGTTGGGGGAGGGTTGTGTGGAGGGATTGTGGGGTTGGGGGGAGGGTCTGTTATTCCTCCAAAGTTTATTATTTGCTGATATTGGTGCCTTGGGACACGTGCTCATTTGCCCCCTCCTCCCAGAAGTCCCCACTACCCCTCAAAGTGCCACAAGGATGTGGCATTTCCGGCCTCAAACCTTTTGCCTAAGAAATAGCCACATATTGTTCAGTTTCATTTTAGTAATAAAGATCCTTTCTTGCATTTGTCGTCTCCTACGTTCTAACTTTGGGCAGATTTTGTAATTTAACGTTTTGTCTGTTCAGTTCGAGAGAGGGATTAATATAAACAGGCTGATTCATCACCGTTCATTACAATTATGCTGTATCTCTCTCCCAGGCGGCCACATTGTTTGAAGACAAGTGACTGATGTGTCTCAAACATTATTTCGCTGCTGTGACTCTTCTGCTGCAAATGGTCTGTCTGACTGTAATGAATGAGCTGTTCTTGTCATTTTTCCCCGTCAGTTGCTGTTCAAAATCTGGCTTTTTTGCTTTTAGCAGTTTTGGGGTTTGTGTTTCCAGTATATACGTCTACCTGACATATGTATGTTGATGGCTGTCCTAATGAGAGTTCCCTACGTCGTGACTTGAATCCTTCTCTCTATTTATTTATTACATCAGTCGCTGGTTGATTGATTGATTGAATGCACTTTTCGAAGAACGGTTATTGAGCATCCATTGTTCTGGCCGCCTTCTTGGGAATTAGAAGAGATATCAGCCTTCCTCCGGCTGACATATCTTCATCGATCCATAATAGGTCAAGTCATGGCGTTTTATTAGCAAAAAATCAGGTTAACCCATTCGTGAATGTAGAAAACATTGAAAGCTGCAAATAGGAGTAGAGTGTTCGGTAAAGCGTAGATAAGTAATGAAGAAATGGCTCGAAACAACGATAAAAAAAGAGATTCAAATTTAATGACCTACATAGTGTTACTGACCGAAGCGTTATACGACAAAATGCCAGCTTATAGTGCACGGAAACATTTGTTAAATACTAAGAGCATAGAGTATGAAAATATCACACAACTTAAAACCAGATATGAAAGATTTCGAATCATGTCAACGCTGTCGAACGTTCTCGGCCCTACTTACTTGCAGTTCCGCTTTGCCAAACCAGTTTAGACCGTTTTTCTTTTGTTCTTTTTATTATTTTCACGCATTTCACTGGCTTCCTGAATGGACTTATGTCTTTTGAATGCTACCGTAATAGATATTGGAAGGAGGAGGAGGTAACCCGAAGCGCCCAAGAGCTTTGTAGATGAAGCCGCTTATGTCTCCATGGTGACTATTGATTTTTATACCTGATCCTAATAGGTGTGTTGTACCCATGACAGATCTTGGGGGGTGGGGAGCCTCATAAGCTGTTGAATACCGTGGTGAATTATTCCAACACTGCATTTAGGCATATCGATTAAGAAAAATACTGCATGCATAATGAATAAGAGCAAAACAAGCACATTAGGCCTATGCACTGCATGTGAGAGTGTTTGTGCATTTGTCTGTAGATTTTCAATAGCCAGAAGCTGCTGCCATTTTGCACCGTCATAATAGCTTCTTTCAGCATTAACGATCTAGTGAGCATCTCAGTTATGTGTACGTGCAGGGCTTATTAAAGACTGTAGTTGTATAAGCGTCGAAGTGAACAATTCTCAGACCGTCCGAGGCTCGCACGCTTCGTGGAAGCGATCAGGCACAATTGCCATGTAGCAGAGGATGAGAAATGCTACAAAAAAGGTGCTCATTCATTGCTCTTTACCTACTGATATGAGTTACTGTGTTAACCACAATTTAATTTAGGGATGTTCGCCTTCTCAGGCATTGGTACAAAATGAGAGGGAGAGAGAAATGATAATAATCTTCGTTTTTGGTCTAAAGGGTTTAACAGTGTACCATGGTTGGGGTTATCATGCATTCTGTCTCGGTACCTGGAGGGTGCTCGGTCTGAATATTGGGAAAAGTGAATGGAATCGTACAGTTGATGTACTCAAGTGCATAAGTAGGCACATGGAAGTGAGGTTGGGTGCTACATATGAGGCCAGTGCTTGAGACGAGTGCTGTTTTGAAGTGTTTTTAATTAAGGAAGGATGATAATGTTTATAAAGTTCAAGCTTAATTAAGGTTGTGACTGAGAAACCGTACGGAACTGGTGCGTGCCCTCTAGGGCGGTTGTTGAGTTAATATATTTTAACTTTTTTTTTTTTTTTTTACCGTAAACTTACTTATGATAATTTTGAAGGTGAAATCATAGTCGTCGTATTCCTGTAATGAAGATTTCATGAATCATTTCGGAGTGTTGGCTTGGATTTGTGTCTTTTTCCGCAGGAAAAAGCCATAGTCACGCTGCCGTAGACTATCCTGTGCAAATTCGAAAGGTCTCGCAGACAGTGCTTTTACAAAGTTTGCGCATTTTTGTACTTTCCAACTACTCTGTCATTATTTTTTCATGTGCTTCCATCTAAGATGCGATACACTATTAGATAAATCTCTTTAAATGCTGCATTATGAAGTACAGGTTAGCATAGCTTAGTAATTATGCAGAATTGCTGTTAGCTGTAAGATGATTAGGAAATAAGTAAAGGCTGCAAATTAGGGACTTTGTTGCTTATCAGGAAGCCAGACGCCAAAGGATCTGTCAAGTGAGAAGCTTCTGTAATGAGATCTGCCTTTGGTTTGGCTCAGAGACAAATTCAGAGTCTATTAGTAATGGGCTGTGGGCTTGAAGGATCCCTGCTTGCTGCAAGCATTCCTCCCGTTAGTGTTTAAAGTATTTGATTTCTTGTGCGTGAGATGAGCATCCATGGTTTGCTCTACTGTTGAAAAAGCTTTGGTTTTGTAGAGGTTTCTTCTATCACTTTCCTTCAGGTACCCAAGGATTATCCAGCCTGTTCAGATGTTCTTGAAGTGGGCTTGTGTGGCTCTCGAAACAGATTGCCTGCAGTTGTCCACAGCATTATGAGGGAAGCTTTTGTGTTTTTATTCACATGTATTTTAGTGTGAAGATGGCCCCTGCTCTCACTTTACCTTAAAAAAGGATTTCCTTGCGAGGGTTTTTGTTTATGAATATTATAAAAGAAATTTACGTACTACTGCATACTTGTTTTTTGGTGGATTAAAAATTTGTGTGCACTAATTGTTTGAATAATGACCACTGCCTTTCACTGAGAAATTTCTTAAATAGTTAACAAGGGTTGATCTTTTCAGATGTGTGCTTGGCCTTCAAATATTTTGGACACCCTCCCACCTTCCCCGGGGCCAAGTTCAAATGAGTACTGGAAGAACAATGGGGGGAAACTGAAACAAAAAGCTGTCGAGCATTGAAGGTATGTGTCAAGTTTGTCTGGTTTGACTGGTTCCTCCTCTCATGTTGTTATTGCTTGCAGCTGTGCTTCACCATTTTGGACGTATTATTTTAAACAGATTTTTTCAATGCTACTGAGTTCAAGTACAGGTTGGTTTAGGTTAGGGACTGTGGAATTGCTGTTAGCTGTGAGATATCTAGGATATTGACCCCTTTTTTATCTAAGGTTTTGAGAAGCTGCTATTTAAGTATCTTAATAGGCTTGTTGAAGAGAGTAACCTGTTACCAGCATTACAGTTTTGGTTTCGTAAAGGCCTTGGTGCTTGTGATGCACTCTTTGTCAGTACCTACCATCTTGCAGACTGATCTTGGTGAGATACATATGCATGCATGATCCATTTAGATTTGAGTGCAGGTTTTGACTGTGTGAATCATGAAGCACTTATCTAGAAAGTAAGAGTATAAACAATTGATGGCTCTTATTGAGAGATACAATGAATATTTGACTGGCAGAAAACCTAAAGGTCTGTGTTAATAGTATAGTAGCTTTAGTAATGTCATTTAAAGTGTTCCTCAAGGTAGTGTTCTTGGACCTTTGCTATTCATGATATAAACTAGTGAGACGTGGCAGGGTGTGGAGAACCAACTGATTGTATATGCTGATGATGCTACCTCTTGTAGCTTTTGTCCCTTCATCACCTTAGGTCTGTGGTTGCAGAATCCTTGAATAGAGAAGTTTTTTTGTGCATGAAGCTTAACCTTGTAAACCTCAAAGTATGATAGTTAGTGGATCTAGAACACGTTTTCCTTTGCATTCAAATTTACTTAACTTTTGATAAGAAGGCTTTTGAGAACCATGTTTGTAATACTGCTTCCTCTGTTTCTCAACAAGTTGGTATCTTGCAGAAATGTTTTCAAAGGTTTCGTGATGAAGCTATTATATCTTGAGTGTTTTAACACTTCTCTTCTTCCTGGTTTGGAGTGCTGTTCTCCAGTGTGGTCTTTGGGTGCTCTCATCTCGAACTCTTGGATAGAGTTGTGTCATCATTCAATTTGCTTTGTCAACTCTTAATATTGAGTTTTGCATAGATGTAAAGTAGAGCTCGTTATGCTTGTTATAAATGTACAGGACAAGAAGTCCTCTGCACTTTCTCTACCTGACGTAGCTATTTTTGTTAACAACAGAAGGCAGGCTGCTGTTGTAAACAGCGTGTTGTTTACTAGTACCATGTTTAGCAATACCTAGGTTACTGTGAGTTTTATTTTTGCTACAACTAAATGAGGAACAGTTGTCTGGTGTAGTTGTGGAGTCTTGTGATTCCTGGCCCAGAGGAGCAAATTCATTCTTGCTTTCTGGTGACGTCTCCTGGCAGTGCAGGTGTTTTGGCTTTCAATTTCCTCACTCATAGTATCTTGGTGGCCATGGCGCAACGCACCAGACCTCTCCACGTTCCTGCTGGAGTGCTGCATCTCTCCAGATATTCTCAGGATCCTCCTCCCCCCTCCTCCTCCTCCTCTCCTCCTCCTCCTCCTCCTCCTCCTCCTCCTCACTCCTCCTCCCACTCCCAATTCTCTTTTGATCGCTGAACACATTCTCTTTCCATCTCATCCTCGGTCTCCCCACTGGTCTTCTCCCTTCTGTTGGTCCTTCCATCACCACTTGAGGCGTTCTGCCTCTTCCATTCCAACCACTTGTCCTACCCAGCGTATCATCTGCGATCTTATAGTCAGTTATTAGCGGTTGTCTGGCTAAATTTTTTATTTCTTCGTTGTGTCTTCTCCAAACACCTTCATTTTATATCGTAAATGGGACTTGTTATTCTGTGCAAAATGTTTTAAAGCAGTGGTCTCTGTTCTTAAGCAGTTGGTCCAGTGTCCTGGTCTCTATCATAGTACTACTGGGCTGATAACAGTGTTGCCGATTCTTAATTTAGTAGACTTTGTGATGTTTCTTCTCTTTAAAAGATGTTGTAGACTGAAGCAGGATCTATTCCTGCTGCTTAGTTCCTAGCGGAGCCTTCTCTCCATCTCATTTCTGGATGTTAACATACTTCCTAAATATTTACAATCCCTCACGTTCTCGATATCTACCATATTTTGTTGTTGCTGTTATTGGTGGTTGTTCCTTGACAATCTGATTTTGGCTTTGCTTCCACTGATCTCTAGTCCCACTCTGGCAGCAGTTTCTTTGAATGGTACATAAAACATTCTATATTTTGTGCATCTGTACTAGAATCAGCATCATCTGCAGATCTGCTGTAAGGCTTTGCACTTATTGCCTCTCGTACCTCTTCCTCAATATATGCATTATCTTTCTCTAGAATGAAGGTGTGGAACACTGGAATAGAAGGCATCCTCTCAACCTGTCATTTAATTTCAAAACATTCTGTCCTTTTCCTTCCCACCTGGACACAACTCTTACTATTCTTGTAGCACACGTTCAAAATGATTTGAAGATCGTTATATAAGCTTTAATCTTCGAACTCCTTCATATTTATTTATTTACCAGTTTTCTTGAAGTTGTCTGTCTGTGCAGGATAGTTTCCCTTTGAGGCCTCTTGGGTTTCTATTCTGTTGCTGGTGAGAAGGTTTCGGCTGAGAATTTACAGAAAGAGAGAAGAAGTCGGAAATAAATCAGTTTGTCCACTGTGACAGGCATATAGTACATAACTGATACTGTTGGTGAAGAAATTTGTATTTTGTTTTGTGTACGATAGAACATGTAGAACTCACTCAAATTAGTGTAAATTAGCGTATTTTTATGAGTGTCACGGAAAAGGGGCCGGGTACTTTCAACATCCCATTAAGGGTACGGAAAATTTTTTCGAATTTTTTTGCTTATACCATAATATGTATTTGCGTATCATCCACTTTCCCGTAATTTTTTTTTTTTTTTTTTTGTAATTGACTTTTAAATTTTTCTCAGTCTTGGGGTATTGTTCATGTATGCAGACACTACCCTACTTACGGACATTTAACTTACAAACATTCAAAGATACAAACAAATGGGATTGAAAATTATAAATTGTGTTCAGAGCTCTCCTTTGCCACCTTTAAGTTTCAAATTTTTGTTGTTTTATTGCAGCTATTCTGCACATAGGAAACACTATTATGTACACTGGGTTGTATGTTGGATGAAAAAACGTTCAATACTATTATTGACTTTCTGTTCATTCTTGGCCTTGAATAGTATGAGTTGATTTGCATTGCTTTAGGTGATGCTTGGTATCTCCAACAAAGCTGTATCGAACCTTTTTTCCCAGTTGTCCTGTCTCTAAACCTGCAGAGAACCAACTGTTCCTAAATCTGACCTGATCTCTCTTCCTAGCTATTTCCATGTGCTGGGTCGAACTGACAGAGAACCACAATACCGTTGCAGTTGACAAGCAAAATAACATCTCCAGCTGAACAGACCTCAGCTTTTTGCAGTTTACACTGTACTAATCTGTACTAACCATGTGTGATAACATTACTTTTGCATGGCTAACATTTAGATTTACATTTTTAAAGAAATCTAAATTATACTTCAATGTAAAGCACAGCTCTGTTTAATTTAGGAACTATGTGGAATACCTGTTAGCTGTGAAATATCTAGAAAATACTGAAGCTCAGACTGTGATGTAGGGTCTTTGTCACGAAAGTGTCTATAGAACTGAGGTGCTACTGTATTCAAAGCTGTTGGAAGAATTCTCCTTATCCATGGCACAGGATGTTCTTAAGTCTTTAAAGATTAAGGTTCCTACAGAATTGCAAAGGTCTGAATGTCAGCGTAAGCAAAATTGTAAGTTTTGTGACTGATATCCGCTTTAGTGAAGATGTTGATTTTATGGACAAATCTGAACCCTCAATCCTTAAAGCAATTTTTTTTAGATAAACACAGATCTGTCATTGTAACGTGCTGACTTAATTGGGAATTACGCATTCTTATGTGATTTACTAGGATGGGAGAAACGTGACTAAATAATTCAGTGCTGCCTTTATTATCCAGGTGGTGCCCCCACCATTATCAAGAACCAATTTTCTACTTGTTCTGTGTGTCTCATGGAAATTTGAGCTTTCAAACTGGCCGCAAGATGTTTATTTAAACGAAGTGTTTCTGTCCTCCATTATTTCAAGTTTTAAGCCTTGAGCAGAATAAACTCCAGTTGATAAAAAAAAATAAAAGGACTTGTTTAGTTGTCATACAGATTGTAGTTAAAGTTTGTAGCTCGGTCGTTGTTAGTAGGAAATGGACTAGATATCTGATGAATAAAAATGTTGGTATTTGACATATTGTAATCATGATTAAAGGAATTGTATTTTGTTGAAAAAATTTGATGTAGGTACTAGAATAATGTCAATTGTGGAGCTGTGGTATTTATGGTCATCATGTTGCAAATCGTTCAGGCCTTATGATGTTAGTCCAGCCTCATTTGTGCTGAATAATAAATGGTTCCAGAACAAGGCATCGAGTCAAGGCTTTGTAAATCAAATGCAAGCTGCATTTTGCCGTAGGCAGTAGTTTTCTGTTGCATTTCTACTGAAATAGTGTTATTAGTCATTGAATTCTTTTAAGCAATGAGTTAGGGAAGGGTTCATTTGAACTGTCTTGAAGAAATGCAGTCATTAATAGTGTAGGTAGCATTGATTATCATGAGTGCACGAACCCAATGAGTTATCAGTCTTTGTCAGTTTCCCCTGGCTTGTCCAAAATTAAAGGTAGCTCATGAGCAGCAGAAGCAAAGGACAGGTCATTGCATGTCACAAAGTGTCATAGAAACTAGATATAGACCCAGACCCTCCACCCAAGGTTTGTATTGAGCAGTGACTGCTGATTGGATGAATAGAAATGCTTTTTCTGCCATGTTAATTTGAACGCTGTGAATTTATATCTGGAAAATTGAAAAAGCTTCAATGTTTATGTGGAGAAACTGGAGACAATTGTTTTATCAAACGGTATTGATCCAGGTTTGAGAGACCAACTTAATTTATGAGGTGATTTTGTTTGTTTCAATGTTTGAAGCTTATAAATTAGTGCTTCAACAGAAACGTTTGATAATTGGAGTGGTGGTTATGTTGAGCCATAGAATTTGCCCTAACTAGTTTCACTTCCAAGGATAATGGATTGAAACAGTCTTATCTGACAGCAATGGCATTCCAAAAGGGGCAAGTAGAAGAAATGTTATTTTGCGTCATTGGTGATTGAAAGTTCAGGCTATGAGTCTAGGATATTTCAGCACCTGGGTGAGGTTCAAATACTTTACCTAATAACAAGCATATAAAAAATGGGCTATTACGTTTTGTTTGTCATTTTTATATGTTGACTTTTTTTAAATATCTGCCATGAATCCCCCATACTCTTTGTGCATTGAGCACTTTTGAAGTTTTGTCTGAGGATCCAGGTTTTCAAGTATGCTCTGATCAGTTTCTGGCCCTGCTGCTTCTGTTTGTCTGCTGCTTCCATTTCTGTCTTTCTGATGCTCTGCTCTTTAAGTCCCATAATCGACCCATTTCAGGCTTACATAGCAGTGTCCTGCAGTCTGTGTACGTATATGTAAATTTATTTTATTGTATAATTTATTCAGCATATTTACCCTTGATGGTATCTTGCAGCTGTTGTACAGCCTCATTTGGTGCTGGAAAAGTAATGAGGTCTCTGATCAGCCTGCACGGGCCATTCCTTATTAAATCATAGAAATCCAGCAAGCTCTTCAGAGTTACATTTGAACTGAATAGAAAGAGTGAGTCAGCCGTTGTGTGTGTGTATTGCTTTGTTCTGTTTGATTTTGTAGGCTAAATACCTGTCATGTTAGATTGTTCTGTGAATGATAAAAGAAATTATCTATAATTTGTACAATCTGTGTACAGCTGTTTTTAGAAGTTCGTATTTCATTTTTGGCTACATAAACTAACTGATGGATAAGTGATCACTTTTATACTTTTGAAAAGTAGTTTAACCAGACAAACCTTGAGTATGGTTGTTCATTCATGAACACCCACTTCAGTATTAAAAGAATGATATATATTTGCAAACGCAGGAAAGCTCTAGGTTACTGCTTTTGATTCCCATGTAGCAAGTATTTTTTTAGGTTCACAGCTGTACTGTATTATGAATAAAATTGTTGCTCCTGATGTGTTTTTAACTATAATTTTATCACAGTAAAATCTTTGAAAATGTTCAGATATTCATATCTATTTGTAATGGCCTCATGTTAAATGCTGACAAGGGTTCCAGTTGAGAATCTCTTATGAATGCTTTTTTTTCTGTGGCAAAACATTATTTTTTTTGCTTTTAGGGAAGTGTATTGATTTCAGTATTTCCATAGAAATGTCCATTGCTAAATGTGGTATTTAACTTCCATGAATTTCTCATATAGATAAATTCAGTATCTTCTTGATGCAATTTGGTGTGTATAGTAACGTACATTGCATGATTTATATTTGTATTGAATTTTTACAAAAGCTTTAGAACTTCGTAATTTGATGGTAGTTTTATTCATTGAGCCCGTTAACCTTCACCATAAACATGTCTGTGTCCATTGCAGTATAGTAAAATTGTTGTTAAAAAGGTTTCGTGATACAGTAAAATGTCAGTCTATGGTCGATTCATGGAGTGAGTTACTTGGGCCTACAGAGACGTTTGTTTGGCGGCCTCTGATTGGCTGGTACTGGGAGGTATGCAGCTCGCTCACTGTTGCATTTTAACGTCTGTAGCTCAGAAAACTTGAAATATCTTTATATTTCATCATTTATCTCACGTTTTACACAAGATAGGACAGTTTTTGGTCATACCATAGAATTCGATATTAATTGTACAACTAAATCATGATTTCCTGAAATTAGTAAAATAAAACACAAAGGAATTACAACGAGTAAAAGTGAAGAGAGAAGCATTTCATTCTTTATACCTGTTTTATATCAGGATTTTGCATCATTGATGCGATCAAGATAAAAAAAAACTAGTGTTTTCATACAACAAATTCACCCTGAATTCGCTGGTGCGCCTCCAGATTTTAGATGCGTTAATGATATGTGAAGAAAATAGAATAATATATCTGCTTATTATATTGCATCCGTTCTTGACTCAGTTTGGCAGTAGAAACCATAGAGAGACGGTGATCTGCACAGCGCTGAGGCACCGTTGACAGTTGCCAATTAGCAATGTGAGAAGTTAACAGTTTCGACAATATTTACCGTATTGTTATGTCATCACATTTTCTGTAAATAAAGGCATAGAATTCCCATTATGAATGTCGAACTTTTTCACTCCAAAATCATATAATTATGTCCGTACGTCTGGACATAATTATCTGATAAGAAAAAATGAATAATCATATGGATGCATCTGGATGTGTTGGCTTCAATTTAGGCTAGGTGAGAAATTTGCATACTGTAGGCTACATGATTGAATATCTTTTTAGTATCAAATATAACATGTATATAGAGGAATAAACGTTCTGGTGTAAGAGTAGCTCAAACAAATTCAGAAAAAGACAGAATTTTGTATTCGTTACATCGCCAAATATTTATGGTAAATAAAAAGATGTACTTTCGTTTATTGAATGAACATATAAAAACCATAAGCTTTTGATGTTATTGACCAGAGAAGCAAGCGGCCATAATAATGTACTCATAATTATTTGTATTATTTATCATAGCCTACAGGATGCAAATTTCTCATCTAGACAAATTGAAGCCAACTCATCCCTTTGAATGCATCCATATGATTATTCATTTTTTCTTATCAGATATGTCCAGACAGACATACGGACATATATGATATTAAGTGAAAAGTTCGACATTTTATAATATTAATTCTATGCATTTATAGAAGATGTAATGACATATGTACGGTAAATACAATCGAAACTCAAGCTTACTCATATCGCTAATTGGCGGCTATCCAACAGCACCTCAACGCCTCTTGCTGTTTGCAGATCACAGTCTCTCGGCACTACTGCCAAGTGAATCATGCAGATACAACGACATGATGCTCATTTTCTTCACATATCACCCCGCATCTAAATCTAAACCATCGGCGTATTCGGGAGGAGTGGCAGCCGTAAAACACTAGTTTTAACCTGTGATGCGCATCGTAATCTAAATATACGAAAATAATCTTCTCTCTCACCTCTACTCATTATGTAATTCCTTTGACACCTCTTACTGATTTCGAAAATCTGTTAATTAACATTAACTCGAATCTATGGTATGATCAATTTCTATCTTGTGTAAGCTTTGTGATATAAATGAAGAAATATAAACATATTACAGAAGTTTTCTGAGACTTCTAAGTGAAACAGTGGCGAAACTACCTATTTCAGTATAACACAATCGTAAATCATTCAACGTCTCATACAAACAAGCTACAAAAATGAATCGGCAATACTGTAACTTTGTCATGCCTTGAGGCCATAAATCTGCATTTTGCAAAAAATAAAGGGCCATTTGTTCATTAGGGACCCATTAATCACGTATAGCTTTTACCTCCATGTAACGGTCTCCTATCTGAATGCCTTGCAAGATCCTGCAACACAAAGACCCAGTTGTCCATGCCCAGACTATGTACTGGCCACTCAGTTCCATGAAGCTAGCAGTGATTTAGTATGCTGTTTATCCTTTCCGCAGGGGTATACAACTTTGTCTTTAGCATCACTTCTCTGGATTTGGATTTGCAACTTTTTCTAAATGCCCCAACGCCTGGATCTTACATAGTCATTATTGAAGATATGAGATATTCTATTTATATTTCATTAGAGCAAATCCTTTTGCCAGCCCATGAGAGTTAAGAATGGTAACACTGGTCCAGTTTAAAATTCATAATCTGCTAATTTGATAGCTGCACCTTCAGGTGTAAAATCATAATGCTACAAATAATACCTCACTGGCGATGTGATCCAGTATGAAAGAGACAAACAATGAACTAGTAAGAGAGGAATATTAAAAGAAAAATATCTGTAGACATGCACGAACTGACAGAAAAATATGTGCACCGTTTTTGGGGCTTTGAGTTCAAGCAATTTTAATTGGTGGCTAGGAAGAACCTTTGTGGTCACAGCTACTATAAGATTTCCGACTGTGTGGTATTGACTCTCAGAAAACAAAGGAAAATATGATTAGAATTAAAATTGCACCTCTGGTGCTCTTGTACTCGTCATTTTTCTGTCTCTCCCCCTTCCTCTTCAGTTGCCCTCTGTACATCTTGAGTCCTGGCACAACGGCACACCTTTGAACGTCTTTTATATGCTTTTAGTAGTTTTGTTGGTCAGTTCTTTATTTTGTGGTATATTTACCAATGTTTTATGCTTGTTTTTTGCTTTTCATTTTTAGCTTCTGAGGTGTCCTCCTATAGCAGGTTCCCTTACTACCCAGTAGGTTTTTGACAGCCTTGTGTAGTACCTGTATGTGTTCCTTCCTTGATCTAGTAGTACATTCCCCCAGAATGAAATTGATTACTTTTCTCATATGTAATGTTCAGAACTCTCATCTCTGTTCTCTAGCAGGATTCCATGCCACTTTTCCCTCCTGGTATCACTCTCAAAACCATCTCTTTCATCAAGTTCTCAAAACCATCACCGCTTGTAAATTGTCAATTTTGTCCATTAGCCACTGCATCAGATTATATTAACCAAAAACTTTTGTTCTGATCCCCGTTGGTGGTCAATATAGCCTACTAAACATGCATTACCTTTATTCCAAATATTAATATAATCTTCAATATGCATTCTTTTGTCCATCTACCTCGTCTGCATTTGCTGAAGTTTTCTTCATAAAATGTTTACATTTCTTGTTGAGAGTCCATATATATTCTGATGATGTTAAGTAATCAGTCGAACCCATTTCACTGAGCTTGCTTCATTTCTGTTTTGTGTTTACCAAGGAATTCTGTACTGCACTTTGTCACTGCTTAAGGCTCTTGGTAACCAGTGGAAAAATTCAGACTTGAACTGCTGTTGGGGTTCAGGGTAGCCTGACATACGCTTTATGTGAAGTGGACATCCACTTGCATTCTGAAACTTTATGCTTTATTTATAGTAAAAGTGAAAAGATTTTTCCACTAAAATGTTCAGTTCTGATATTCAGCGTCTGGCCGAAGCCCTCTCCCGAGGTCTGAGACGAGAATGGCCTTTACATTCTAGCCAAAGTCCTCTTAGGGGAAGAAGTTGCTTTTGATGCCAGTGGCATTTTGAGATTTGCATCAGGAGCAGGTCTTCTGCAAAATAAATTTCAATTTTTATCTGGTCGTACGTCCAAGGATTTATATAGTGCAATCATTCTTCTTAACTCAACTGGTATCGGCGTCAGTGACCTAAGTTGTCAAACTGAATATGATATGAGTTGAGAAAAACTAAGATATTGGCTGTATGTAGATCACTGGAGTTGGCAACATTGTCCCAACTTTGTTTTGGTCATCTTGCTCCACATATTCGGACGTCTTATGCATTGAAGTGCTGTGACTTTGGCTGATACAGCATGTTAATAATTGTAGGTTTTCATTCAATTTATTTTGATAATTCTTCGTTTTATGTTTTTCCACGTTCATTCCTTTTAGCATATATTAAGCTTAACTGAACTTACCATACCAGCAGTGTTAGGAACAATCGTTTGTCGATTGTTCCCTTAGTGGGTTGTTGCCTCCTTTTGTTTTTTTTGTGTTTTTCTTGTTGGCGAGCTGTCGTCTGGTAAATGGCGTCAGACTTCGTCAGTCAGGTTCTGGAGGGCGAAACGACTGGTGGTCCAGGGCAGCAGCGAGTCTAGTTGGGGTAGCAGCATCAGGTATTCGTACCTGAGGATCAGTCATGGCAGCAGAGCAGCAGTGGAGAGTGTTTGAGGACGAGATGGTTGCCTTTTCGGCTCTGTCATGGCCGTCGTTATCGAAGGAGGACGTCAGTACTGCCATAGGGACGAGGCGGTTGTCGTATCGGCTCTGTCTTGATCATCCGGCATTGGACTGTGGTCCTCATTGTTTAGGAAGTGTTCCTGTTTGCTTTGTGCATCAGTGTTATGCTGTTCCGCTGTTAATTTAATTGTATTATGCTACCTGTTTTTTTTTACTGTTGATTGCTTATTATTATTATGCTGATTATTTCGAGTTTGTTATTAATTGTTATTATGCTCCCCACTGTCATTTATTATACTTTTCATGTATTGCTGTTGCTACTGTATGCTGTTTTAGTGCTATTTTGAGCCGTCTATTTTTGCTCCTTAATTGTGTGATATGACTATTAACTTACAGTATTTAAAAGTTTTGATTAATTTGCCTGTTTTAAGTGTACTTTATGTTAATGATTATTTTGTGTGTTTTCGCCACCCAGAACCTTGACTCACTGTAAATATGTAAATAACTAATTTGTAATAAACTAATATTAAGGTAACTTTTTTTGTATTTGTTCTGCTCCTCCCTCCTTTGTTTGTCACCTCTCGTCAGTCATTACAGCCCAATTGCTTGTTTCGTTTAGAACCTGTCAATCTCGAGAGGCGAGATCATAACATTGGCGACCTTGCCAGGATTGGTTCTGTTTTGGCTAGCGGGGGTGTGGCAGCATTGGGGGAGAGTATTTTGTCTGTAAAAAAAAAAATTTTATTGAAATTTTTTTTTTTCTGTTAGGTGGGGAGGTGTTAGGAACAATCGTTTGTCGATTGTTCCCTTAGTGGGTTGTTGCCTCCTTTTGTTTTTTTTGTGTTTTTCTTGCTGGCGAGCTGTCGTCTGGTAAATGGCGTCAGACTTCGTCAGTCAGGTTCTGGAGGGCGAAACGACTGGTGGTCCAGGGCAGCAGCGAGTCTAGTTGGGGTAGCAGCATCAGGTATTCGTACCTGAGGATCAGTCATGGCAGCAGAGCAGCAGTGGAGAGTGTTTGAGGACGCGATGGTTGCCGTGTCGGCTCTGTCATGGTCGTCGTTATCGAAGGAGGATGTCAGTACTGCCATAGGAACAAGGCGGTTGTCGTATTGGCTCTGTCTTGATCGTCCGGCATTGGACTGTGGTCCTCATTGTTTGAGGAAGTGTTCCTGTTTGCTTTGTGCATCAGTGTTATGCTGTTCTGCTGTTTAATTGTATTATGCTACCTGTTATTTTTTACTGTTGATTGCTTATTATTATTATGCTGATTATTTCGAGTTTGTTATTAATTGTTATTATGCTCCCCACTGTCATTTATTATACTTTTCATGTATTGCTGTTACTACTGTATGCTGTTTTAGTGCTATTTTGAGCCGTCTATTTTTGCTCCTTAATTGTGTGATATGACTATTAACTTACAGTATTTAAAAGTTTTGATTAATTTGCCTGTTTTAAGTGTACTTTATGTTAATGATTATTTTGTGTGTTTTCGCCACCCAGAACCTTGACTCACTGTAAATATGTAAATAACTAATTTGTAATAAACTAATATTAAGGTAACTTTTTTTGTATTTGTTCTGCTCCTCCCTCCTTTGTTTGTCACCTCTCGTCAGTCATTACAGCCCAATTGCTTGTTTCGTTTAGAACCTGTCGATCTCGAGAGGCGAGATCGTAATAAGCAGACTTAAAAATTTCAACAGATCGCCAAGTAAAACAAACTATGCAAGTTGCCCAATTGCATATGGGTGGGTCTGCAGCTGGTGTAAAACTTTTATGAATACGGTATTAGAATTACTGCATAACATTCTACAACAGTTACTCTACACTGTGTCTTCGAAACCTGAAAATATTATGCACTTCTTTACCACGTGAACATGACACCCCAAACTGAACAAAATAAGAAAAGAAAATGAATAGAGAAAATAGAAATGCTGTGCTGCCTGTACCTAGTAAGAAAAGAAAAAAAGCCCTTCAGAAAGTTATGTCAAGTGCAAAGCATTTCATTTTTACACATGAAAACATCAAAACAGGATTAGGGTAGCGAGTAAAAAGATGGCAATTTTTTGTGTGTTGTTCAGAGTTTCTGAAACCCTTTTTCAAATACAGATTTTTATCATTTGGTCCTGGAATATTCTTCAATATTAAGATTTATGTATAAAACTGAGGAAACCAGTTGTTGCTTTGCTTTAAGTTGCTTGCTGAACGTAGCCCATTTCATCATAGAACGTCTGAACACAGTCATAATCATTGGTGAGTGAGTGATTACAACAGTCTTGCTCTAGTAAAATCCACCGGTATGCCTATGCCCTTTTAGCATACTTCAACATGACGCTTCTCAGTTGATAATGTTCTCAAGTCAGGGTCGTTTGAGTAGGGTGAAAATAATAACAGTGTATTGACTGACAGACAACACTTCAGTTACTCTATACAGCCCATTTACTCGTCTACCATGGTCTGCCGATATGCGAATGAATCTTTGTGACTACAGTAGTCTACATATATTCTGTTTTTGTGATTTTTGTTTCTTCTAATATTTTTAAATATAATTCATGCACTTCATTCAGGGGCCATATACACGAGTTCTAATTACTGTTTGGCAAAAGATCGACAACCTTTTTCTGGGATTAGGAGAGGCACATGAAAACCTTCCACTCCGGCCTCTTGCACATCCAAAGCCTTGACGAACATTTTGCATAAAAATGTTCCAAGAAGTTTGAGAACTTCATCCTGACTTTATTGCACTATCTTCTGGGAACTTTGTAGTAAAGAGATCCAATACTTTCCTATTTTCTGTATCATTATCCATTTTTTGTATCAGAGTTTCCTCCAACTGTTTGCAATATCTTGAAAATATTTATTGCTTACTCTATAAGACAGTCCAAAGTAAAACTGTGGAAAGAACTGATCTTCCACCCAGAACCCATAATATCATTCCAGGAACTATGAATTTAAGGATATAATATTTAGTTCATTTGAAATTGTCTAGTTAATGTATTGTAATATGGAATTTATTGGGTTCATTGTATGCATTATGCAAACCTTTTTTCAGTAACTTGTGATTTGACTGAAGGCTGTTAAACAAAAAATGACATGCAATGGGTTGTATACCCAACATGTATGATTCTAATGTGTCTGTTAACTTTATTTTTAAAAATTTATTTCACTGCCTTTCACTGTTCTTCCCCTATTTTGCTTTTCCATATCTGTTGACCTCATAATCTATGTATTTAATAGTTTACCTCAATTGCCAGGGTGATGTCACTTCCACATTTTTAAAGAGTACTGCATTGGTGCAAAATATGAAGAGATGCAAGTTGACCATCAAAAAATACTTGCAGAAGACTGCTACTGAGTGTGTTTGAACTATGGTCTAAGGGATCCACTTGAGTTACATTCAAGAACTAAATGCATGTGTCCTGGTTTGTTTTGTTTTGTTGAGTGGGTGCTGATGGCATGAATTGGGGGTATTCAGCAGGATGTACTAAAACGGGGTGTAGTGAGCAGAATGTAGCAGTAAGGGCTAGACCCTTCTAGAAACTTGTAGGAAGACCATTAGAAAGCTCCAGGTGACCAGGAGCTATATAAGGCAGTTGATAGCATTCGTTTTGGGCCAGCTGGTTGTAGGTCAAAAGAATACACACACACACACACACATGCACCTAGTCCCAATTGGAAGTGGATTTTGAATACAAATAGTGAAGCTTTTATTGAAAGCTCTCTATGGATATTGTTAGTGACTGAATTTTTCATCTTATCACAGTGCTCTTAGAATGCATTTGCTGACACTGTGTGCAAATTAAAAAGTGTGAATAATTATCCCGGACTGGCTTAGTCTGGCAAGAAATTGGTTACGTATAGTATTTTTGTAAAATATTTGTTGACAGTACCTTGTGCGTAGTGTCACTTTTGATTTGTTGTGAATAAATTTTAGGTTAAATGAAAACTCATGTTGATTTCGTTGCTGCAACATCAGAGGCTCATTTTATTTTATTTCGTAACAAAACTTTCAGCAAACGGAGTCAACAGGCTAAAAACCCAAGGGAAATCAGTCTGCAAAGAAGATCTAAGTGTTTCAAAATTAATGACGAGGGAAGAGGAAATTAGACTTGCACCTGAATTCAGGAGATGTCAACAGAAAGCACGAATTAGGTGGCTCCTTGCTTAAGTATCTGGAGGTCAGGATATTCCACAGCTGCACATTTGAGGCAATAGGCATTATTTCAAAAAGATTTTTTGTCAGATCCCGTCAAAAAGTTGGCGTAGGATCATCATTCTACTCTTCCTGTTTGTAAGGTGTCCCACAAGGTAGCTTGCTAAGTCTTACTCTGTTTGTAATAGCAGTCACCCACCTATCAGGTGGGGTCCAAGGGTCAGTCATCATTTGCAGATGACTGCTATCTATGGCAACAGATCTACTGCTTCAGAAGCATATAGATATTATCTGACCAGCAGGGTTAAGCAGGCAGTGAATATATTGAAGGTGGCATCACATTTTGACTGGGGCGCTGACTAAAAACTGTACTTAGGCTTTATATATCTATGTTCAAGCAAGTAAAACTAACTTTAAAAAAATTAGATGTAGTACATAACTTTGGATTTCACTTTAGTACAGGGGCATACAACACTTTCCCTGTGGCTTGCAGATACAGTAAGTGAACTCAGGCTCACCTCTCCTTTCAATCTGCAGGAGAAATTAAGCATAAGGTACGATTCCAAACCCTCAAGTTCTCAAAGCAATTGAGAATATTTATAAGTATGTGAAAACACCGGGAGATCGGACAGCAAATAAACTGCGACTGCCCGAGCCTCTGGAGGTAAGACTTAAAAGAGAAAGTAGAGATGTCAGTATATTGTACTGACGACGCCAATGGCACAGGTTCCATGCCCCTGTTTAAGCATCACTTTCGTTTTTACATAAATTTAGATCACCCTTGTTTCTTTTTAGTTTTAAGTATTATTCTTAAGGAACGCCAGTGCTTTGTAAAAGTTAAGTGGAAAGTGATTTTCAATATTTGTTTACAGTTTTTGACTCCTCCTCCCCGCTTGTTTACATTTATTAACTGCCGTGTTAACGATTGCTTTGCTATTTTATTTTTCGAGTGCCATTGGACGCTGGTGATCGACGTTTGGCCTGAATGTCGAGGCCCGATCAGTGTGGGTTTAACTTCTCCCTGGGTTTACTCAGCTGGTGCCTTTTGCATATTTTCTTGAATTCTTTAAAATAATTTTGGATTTACGTCTTCCTTCGTGGGTGCTCTCCTGTCACCTGCGACGTGAGCTTCCTACTCTACGTGGCTCGCAGGTACTTCGGTCACTTACGACGTCTTACCTGTTGTTACCCTGGTGAGAAGGATTTTCCCAGGGTGTTGATGGCGTCGCTGTTCTCCGCCATCAACAGGAGTTGAATCGTGACTTGGGCTCTTCTGCCAGGACGCCTTTAAAGCTGCTGTTGGGAGCAAGTTTGCTAGTGAGGAGGCCTGTAGGGTGGCCATACCCAGGTAAGAGTGATAGTCTCTGTTTTGCCGGGCAGGACTGCCTTAGTCACTGATATTTGACCTGGTGTGTGTGACCTCTCTTGGCAGCAGAGATAGCAGTTAGATCACAGCCTTCAATATTGCTTCGTTCTGTTTCTCTAAATGTGAGATTATTGTTAAACTATTATTATATGTTATCATTTAATTATATTGTCTTGTAAAGGTTCGTACATTGAAATTTAGTTTTGTGTTGATAGGTAGGAGGTTAAGTGTTTTTCTTGCTATTGATTCTCTGCCTTCCTTCACTTACTTTTATTAGCTTTAGGTTATTGTGTTCCGGTCTGGGCAGCAAAAGTGTTGGATCCAACCGATTATTTGTTAATTTTCTTTACTGTGATAGGGCTTAGTTTTATTAGCTATAGGTAATCCTACGGGATTTGTAAAGGACTGGTATTTGTCCTTTTTGATTGTTATTAAGGTTTTGGAAATATCCCACAAGGTTGGTTTAAATTTTGTATTGATTAAGTATTAAATATTGTTAAGTTTTCTTGGGTGTTTGTTTCCGCTGACCTTTAGCACTGAGTCACATTTATTACTGATAACAATTCAAATATAATTTAAGAACTTGCATAACAACCTCGAGGGTTGTAACAATCTGGCGACCGTGGCAGGATTGTTCTCAGGTGTACTCAGTGTTTTGGTCTGTGAAACAGCACTTGGTTAATTTAACAATATTTTGTTTTAGTTATTGCCTTTCTCCCTTGCTAGTTTCAGTACAATGGAGGATTTTGTGTTTGACCCAGCAGAATTTTTAGGGTCTGCTGACTGTATAAAACATCTGCCAGTTTTAAGTAAAGATTATTTGGTAAGTTGTGCCGGGTGGTTGGGTATTCCACTGAGGGCAGTGGGTACAAAAAAATGCCGTTAAAAGTAAAATTGCTCAAGGTCTGGCTGAGGCTGAACATTTGGTTAGGAAAAATGAGATTGCAGGTGGTAGTGACTCGGAGCATGAGGGTAGTATGTTTGAGGGAGAGATTGATGATGATGATAGAATTAGTGTGAGAGCAGGTTTAACATTATTTGATGATCCTCCACTGACAGGAACTGTTTTTGAGGGCCCTTCAAATTTGCCTAAGAAACAAAATGTTTCTACCAACCCTTTTGTAGCTCCCGCAAACCCTGCGCCAGGTAATTCTCTGGCTCCTGTCAGTCCTTTTGGGGAGTCCAAAGAAGATATTGAGTTAAGTTTATTATGCAAACGGATTGAGCTAAAGAAATTGGAGTTTGAGGAGAACGAGAGGGCGAGGCGTCATGAGGTAGAGATGGCTAACCTTAATATAGAAATGGCTAGGTTGCAGGGCGCAAATATGGTCAGTTCCCCTCGCGGTAATTTCAGTGATAGATTTAATCTTGGTGCGGCATTAAAGTTAGTGCCTGTGTTTGATGAAAGAAATGTCCCCGAGTTTTTCAAGGCTTTTGATCATGTTGCCACCCAGTTATCTTGGCCCTCCGAAATGTGGACTGTTTTGATTCAGTGTAGGTTGGTGGGCAAGGCAATCCGGGTATATAATACCTTGGAAGAGGGAATAGCCTGGGACTATCAGAAGGTCAAGTCGCTGGTCCTTAAAGCATATGATTTGGTCCCGGAAGCCTATCGCCTTAAATTTAGAAATCTTTCCAAACAGCCCTCTCAATCATTTGTGGAATTTGCAAGAGTCAAAGAGGAACAGTTTGATGAATGGCTGAAGAGTCGTCAGGTGGTTATTTTTGCAGCGTTGAGGGAATTGATGCTTCTTGAAGAATTTAAAAAGGCTTGTAGCAAAGAATTGAGGGTGTATCTGGAGGAGGTGAAAGCTGTTAAATTGAGTAAGGCTGCCCAAATTGCCGACGAGTTTGTTTTGACCCATCAAGCTAGTTCCAGTAATTTTGGGCATAGAGATTTGATTTTTCAATCTGCTAGGCCCGGTAACGTTGAAAAAAGGAGAGTAACTTTTGTGTCTTCCCCTGATAATTATAAAACTAATAATAATGATAATCCAGGAAAAGTCTCAAGTGGGCCGGCTGCTCGTGTCTTTTTCAAAAATAACAGGATTGGGTCTAATACAGTAATAATAATAATAATAATAATAATAATAATAATAATAATAATAATAATAATAATAATAATGGGAATAATTGAATAAGGGGCACTTGCTACTGGTGTAATAAGCCGGGTCATTATCAGTCTCAATGTAACGCCCGAAGCAGGTACCTTCAAAGAAATGGCAATAATCCTGTGTCTTTAATTTCCCACAGGTCCATAGTTAGCCCTCCCAAGGTTGAGAAAAATCTGGTAGTTAGTAGTAGTACTGATAGTAGTAGTAGTAGTAGTAGTTCGTCCTCCGGTAATAAGGATTTGTGACTCCATTAGGATAAATATGTTTGGCCAGGTAAATTGACATCTGATTCGCAGACTGTTCAAATAAGATTTTTGATAGACACAGGTTTGGCTCGGTCTCTGGTTTTGAAGGAAACCTTGAAAGGTTCGTGGAAATATTCAGGGAATTTTGTTGTTCTGGGAGGGTTCCCAAACACGGTTGTTTCGGCTCCGTTGGTGGAAGTCAGGCTGTCGTTCCCTGGATATGATAAAGTGAAAGAGTTGGCGGTCATAGAAAGTCTTCCTATCCCTGGTATTCATGGCATTTTGGGCAATGATATGCTGAACAGTAAGGGACAGGAGTTATTCCCAATATTGTCCATGCATGCTTGCCCCGTGGCCGTAACAACCCGTGCTGCAGCCAAGGCTGCAGACCTAATCAAGGATGATGATGAATTAATGTTAAGTAGTTTAGAAATAGACTTAGAGAGGCCCAGGTCTGTAGATAGCAGTAGTAAAGATGGTAATATTGATAATGTTTTGAAACCCGATTGGGACAGGTTGTCTTTCATTGAAGCAGGGAAAAAGGAATTTAATTTTGATTTAGGTGACACCACGGATCTGACTAAACCTAGGTTTTGTATGATGAATGGTTTATTGTACCGAATTAGTCGCCCCCTACTGATGATCTGAGCAGGACATCTCGTGTCGAACAAATTGTCGTCCCGTCTCGGTTTCATAAATCTGTTTTGAGTGCTGCTCATGATAATTCTTTTTCAGGCCATTTTGGGGTATGGAAAACTTTTCGAAAGTTGGCAAAATGTTTTTGGTGGCATGGATTAAAATCATCTGTGAAGCAGTTTGTAAAGGAATGTGAGGTTTGTCAGGTTATGGGAAAACGTAATCAGATTATTCTTAAAGCCCCTTTAAACCCTAATCCTGCTATCGGTGAGCCGTTCGCAAAGTTAGTTATTGATGTGGTGGGACCACTACCTAAAACTAAGTCTGGTTTTACGTGTCTTTTAACCATTATGGATAGGGCTTCCAGATTTCCCGAGGCATTCCCTATGAGAAGAATAACATCTAAAATAGTTTTTGAAATACTTATAGAATTCTTTTCCAGGTATGGTCTCCCTCGTGTTATTCAGACCGATTGTGGTACGAATTTCACGAGTAAGGTATTTAGGGGTAAATATGCTGAACTGGCCATTCAGCACATTACCAGCGTACCTTATCATCCAGAGAGCCAGGGTGTGGTGGAAAGGTTTCACCAGACTCTTAAATCTATATTGAAGAAGCATTGTTATGAACAGGGTGATGAATGGGATAAAGTGCTTCCCTTTGCTCTCTTTGCGCTTAGGAATCACCCAAATGCCTCCACTAGTGTAGCTCCCTTCGAACTGTTATTTGGGCATAAGGTACGTGGTCCATTGGAAATTTTCAGCGAGATACTCGAATCTGGTCGAAGGGGAGATGTGAAAATAGGGGAATTTGTAGAGGATTTGAGAAAAAGGTTATCTAGTGCTTGGAAGTTGGCCCAGGAGAATTTGAGTTCTTCTCAGGCTGTTATGAAATCAAATTTTGATAGAAAAGCTAAAGCACGATCGTTTGAGCCCGGAGAGTTGGTTTTGCTTTTGAGTATGGACATGGACAATTTTCTTGAACCCAGGTATAAGGGGCCATAGAAGGTATTGAGGAAACTGTCGTCTGTAAACTATGAGATAGAGGCTCCAGGAACAAGTCGTAAGTGCAAAATATTAAATATTAATAGATTAAATCCATATCATTGTAAGAGTCTTGATCCTCTAGCATTTGTGTATGAGCCTGTGTCCATAGCTATGGAATTACCTTCTGACGAATCAGATGACTTAATGTGTCAGGTACCTTCAGATGCTCTTTTTGACAATGTACAAAATTTAGAAGTTTTGCAAGAAGGTTTAGAACATTTGGATGTTAGTCAAAAAAAGAATGTGCTTAATTTAATTTATTCCTTTTCAGATTTATTTCAGGATTCCCTGGTCGAACTAATTTCCTCCAGCATGATGTGGATGTGGGAAGTGCTTCCCTTGTTAAACAAAGTCCTTATTGGTTGAATCCCGTAAAAAGGGATATAGTCGATAAGGAGATTAAGTATATGTTGGAGCACAACCTCATTCAACCTTCAGTTAGCCCATGGAGCTCCCCTGTAGTTCTCGTTAAAAAGCTGATGGGAAGTTCCGTATGTGTGTGGACTACCGGAAGGTGAATGCTCACACTAAAAATGACTCTTTTCCTTTACCTCGTATAGATGATTGTCTTGATCAGATAGGATCTGCCAAGTATATTACTAAGTTGGATCTATTGAAGGGTTATTGGCAGGTTCCTTTATCTGATCGAGCTCGTGAAATCTCAGCTTTTGTTACCCCCTTTGGTTTGTATGAGTGTAAAGTGATGCCCTTTGGAATGAAGAATGCTGCAAAGGCTTATGAATCGGGTCATTTGTGGTCTGGAAGGTACTGAAATTTACATAGATGATTTAGTAGTTTATAGTAATGACTGGCATACGCACATGGTACGGTTGCGTAAAGTCTTTGAGGTTCTTAGAACTGCTGGTCTTGTTGTAAATCTGGCTAAGTGTGAGTTTGGTAAAGCCAAGGCGTTTTATTTGGGTCACGAGGTTGATTTGGGTCAGGTGGCACCTAAGCAAGCCAATCTCAAGGCCATTATTAATCTAAAGAGGTCTCGCAATGTCAGAGAGGTGAGAAGAGTTCTGTGAATGACAGGTTATTATCGCTGATTTGTGCGAAACTTCTCGGACCTTGCTCAGCCTCTTACAAAACTACTCGAAAAAGGGCAGAAATTTATGTGGTCTCCTCAATGTGAGGAAGATTTTAATACGCTTAAGTTAGTATTAATATCTAACCCTATTTTGACTTCCCCAAATTTTCAGAAACCATTTGTTATTGCCGTGGATGCCAGTGACGTAGGTATTGGTGGTGTCCTCTTTCAAAGGAATGAGGAAGGAGAGGTTCATCCCATATCTTACTTCAGCCGTAAGTTATTGGCGGCTGAAATGAGGCATTCCACTATAGAGAAAGAAGACCTTGCTTTGGTCAGCACTCTTTTACATTTTAAACTTGTATAACCAATTTTTCTTTTCCCATAGAGATTTGGACCGATCATAACCTGCTGGATTTTCATAGAGCGCATGAAAGGAGCCAAGCAGAGGATTTTGTGTTGGGCTCTTCAGCTACAAGAATTTGCACTAGAGATAAAGCATGTGAAGGGAACCGAAAATAAAATTCCTGGTGCTCTTTCCAGAATATAAGGTTATCCACGTCTGGCCTCCTTCTTACCTCGCCCTGCTCTCTTCTCCTATGGTTTTGCACAAAAACTTTGGTTTGTAAACGGTAGCTTAAAAAGGTGTATGAATGGGTATGAATGTATCCTTAGTTTAAGATTTGTGGTATTCTCAGCAAGGTTTCGGAATTCTAGTAACTTTTGATGATTTGTCCTGAATAGGAGACACTATTATTTTGTATAACCTGTAGTGACCTAAATACGGGCGGTTACCACAGGTAGGCCAATATGGTAGGGTCTGTTATGTGTAAATTCAGTGTTACTGGCTGAATTGGAGACATTCAGTGTCTGGTGATAACTATTTTGTGTAATAGTTTGAGTAGTTTTGGTTTTTACTTTGACGTGTTTCTCCTTGATGGTTAGATTGTTAAGTCTTTTTCTGGTATGCCAAGTTTTAAGTTTTGATAATTATATAAATTACAATTTTATTTTAGGTTTCAGGTTTTTTTCTGTTCATGAGCCTATAGTATATTTTTGGTTTTTCCTTTCCAGGTTTTTTGTTTGTGTATGGTCTAATTAAAAAAAAATTTCTGTTAGAACAATTTTTTTTTTATTTTGGGGAGGAAGGTATTAGGTTAAAGTAAATTTTTCCCTTTGTTTTTGGCTTTACTTAAATTTAGATCAGCCTTGTTTCTTTTTAGCTTTAAGTATTATTCTTAAGGAACGCCAGTGCTTTGT
Source organism: Macrobrachium rosenbergii (assembly GCF_040412425.1). Taxonomy (NCBI): domain Eukaryota; kingdom Metazoa; phylum Arthropoda; class Malacostraca; order Decapoda; family Palaemonidae; genus Macrobrachium; species Macrobrachium rosenbergii. The sequence goes on from NW_027100725.1 coordinate 5,121,940, forward strand.
AAAAATTAAGTGGAAAGTGTTTTTCAATATTTGTTTACAGTTTTTGACTCCTCCTCCCCGCTTGTTTACATTTATTAACTGCCGTGTTAACGATTGCTTTGCTATTTTATTTTTCGAGTGCCATTGGACTCTGGTGATCGACGTTTGGCCTGAATGTCGAGGCCCGATCAGTGCGGGTTTAACTTCTCCTTGGGTTTACTCAGCTGGTGCCTTTTGCATATTTTCTTGAATTCTTTAAAATAATTTTGGATTTACGTCTTCCTTTGTGGGTGCTCTCCTGTCACCTGCAACGTGAGCTTCCTACTCTACGTGGCTCGCAGGTACTTCGGTCACTTGTGACGTCTTACCTGTTGTTACCCTGGTGAGAAGGATTTTCCCAGGTTGTTGATGGCGTTGCTGTTCTCCACAATCAACAGGAGTTGAATCGTGACTTGGGCACTTCTGCCAGGACGCCTTTAAAGCTGCTGTTGAGAGCAAGTTTGCTCGTGAGGAGGCCTGTAGGGTGGCCATACTTAGGTAAGAGTGATAGTCTCTGTTTTGCCGGGCAGGACCGCCTTAGTCACTGATATTTCACCTGGTGTGTGTGACCTCTCTTGGCAGCAGAGATGGCAGTTAGATCACAGCCTTCAATATTGCTTCGTTCTGTTTCTCTAAATGTGAGATTATTGTTAAACTATTATTATATGTTATCATTTAATTATATTGTCTTGTAAAGGTTCGTACATTGAAATTTAGTTTTGTGTTGATAGGTAGGAGGTTAAGTGTTTTTCTTGCTATTGATTCTCTGCCTTCCTTCACTTACTTTTATTAGCTTTAGGTTATTGTGTTCCGGTCTGGGCAGCAAAAGTGTTGGATCCAACCGATTATTTGTTAATTTTCTTTACTGTGATAGGGCTTAGTTTTATTAGCTATAGGTAATCCTATGGGATTTGTAAAGGACTGGTATTTGTCCTTTTGATTGTTATTAAGGTTTTGGAAATATCCCACAAGGTTGGTTTAAATTTTGTATTGATTAAGTATTAAATATTGTTAAGTTTTCTTGGGTGTTTGTTTCCGCTGACCTTTAGCACTGAGTCACATTTATTACTGATAACAATTCAAATATAATTTAAGAACTTGCATAACAACCTCGAGGGTTGTAACAATTTGGCGACCGTGGCAGGATTGTTCTCAGGTGTACTCAGTGTTTTGGTCTGTGAAACAGCACTTGGTTAATTTAACAATATTTTGTTTTAGTTATTACCTTTCTCCCCTGCTAGTTTCAGTACAATGGAGGATTTTGTGTTTGACCCAGCAGAATTTTTAGGGTCTGCTGACTGTATAAAACATCTGCCAGTTTTAAGTAAAGATTATGTAGTAAGTTGTGCCGGGTGGTTGGGTATTCCACTGAGGGCAGTGGGTACAAAAAAATGCCGTTAAAAGTAAAATTGCTCAAGGTCTGGCTGAGGCTGAACATTTGGTTAGGAAAATGAGATTGCAGGTGGTAGTGACTCGGAGCATGAGGGTAGTATGTTTGAGGGAGAGATTGATGATGATGATAGAATTAGTGTGAGAGCAGGTTTAACATTATTTGATGATCCTCCACTGACAGGAACTGTTTTTGAGGGCCCTTCAAATTTGCCTAAGAAACAAAATGTTTCTACCAACCCTTTTGTAACTCCCGCAAACCCTGCGCCAGGTGATTCTCAGGCTCCTGTCCGTCCTTTTGGGGAGTCCAAAGAAGATATTGAGTTAAGTTTATTATGCAAACGGATTGAGCTAAAGAAATTGGAGTTTGAGGAGAAACGAGGCGAGGCGTCATGAGGTAGAGATGGCTAACCTTAATATAGAAATAGCTAGGTTGCAGGGTGCAAATATGGTCAGTTCCCCTCATGTAATTTCAGTGATAGATTTAATCTTGGTGCGACATTAAAGCTAGTGCCTGTGTTTGATGAAAGAAATGTCCCCGAGTTTTTCAAGGCTTTTGAACATGTTGCCCCCCGAAATGTGGACCGTTTTGATTCAGTGTAGGTTGGTGGGCAAGGCAATCCGGGTATATAATGCCTTGGAAGAGGGAATAGCCTGGGACTATCACAAGGTCAAGTCGCTGGTCCTTAAAGCATATGATTTGGTCCCGGAAGCCTATCACCTTAAATTTAGAAATCTTTCCAAACAGCCCTCTCAATCATTTGTGGAATTTGCAAGAGTCAAAGAGGAACAGTTTGATGATTGGCTGAAGAGTCGTCAGGTGGTTACTTTCGGAGCATTGAGGGAATTGATGCTTCTTGAAGAATTTAAAAAGGCCTGTAGCAAAGAATTGAGGGTGTATCTGGAGGAGGTGAAAGCTGTTAAATTGAGTAAGGCTGCCCAAATTGCCGACGAGTTTGTTTTGACCCATCAAGCTAGTTCCAGTAATTTTGGGCATAGAGATTTGATTTTTCAATCTGCTATGCCCGGTAACGTTGAAAAAAAAGAGAGTAACTTTTGTGTCTTCCCCTGATAATTATAAAACTAATAATAATGATAATCCAGGAAAAGTCTCGAGTGGGCGGGCTACTCGTGTCTTTTTCAAAAATAACAGGATTGGGTCTAATAATAATAATAATAATAATAATAATAATAATAATGGGGATAACTGAGTTAGGGGCACTTGCTACTGGTATAATAAGCCATAAGCCAGGTCATTATCAGTCTCAATGTAACGCCCGAAGCAGGTACCTTCAAAGAAATGGCAATAATCCTGTGTCTTTAATTTCCCACAGGTCCATAGTTAGCCCTCCCAAGGTTGAGAAAAATCTGGTAGTTAGTAGTAGTGCTGATAGTAGTAGTAGTAGTAGTAGTTCGTCCTCCGGTAATAAGGATTTGTGACTCCATTAGGATAAATATGTTTGGCCAGGTAAATTGACATCTGATTCGCAGACTGTTCAAGTGAGGTTTTTGATAGACACAGGTTTGGCTCGGTCTCTGGTTTTGAAGGAAACCTTGAAAGGTTTGTGGAAATATTCAGGGAATTTTGTTGTTCTGGGAGGGTTCCCGAACACGGTTGTTTCGGCTCCGTTGGTGGAAGTCAGGCTGTCGTTCCCTGGATATGATAAAGTGACAGAGTTGGCGGTCATAGAAAGTCTTCCTATCCCTGGTATTCATGGCATTTTGGGCAATGATATGCTGAACACTAAGGGACAGGAGTTATTCCCAATATTGTCCGTGCATGCTTGCCCCGTGGCCGTAACAACCCGTGCTGCAGCCAAGGCTGCAGACCTAATCAAGGATGATGATGAATTAATGTTAAGTAGTTTAGAAATAGACTTAGAGAGGCCCGGGTCTGTAGATAGCAGTAGTAAAGATGGTAATATTGATAATGTTTTGAAACCCGATTGGGAGAGGTTGTCTTTCTTTGAAGCACAGAAAAGGAATTTAATTTTGATTTAGGTGACACCACGGATCTGACTAAACCTAGGTTTTGTATGATGAATAGTTTATTGTACCGAATTAGTCGCCCCCCTACTGATGATCTGAGCAGGACATCTCGTGTCGAACAAATTGTCGTCCCGTCTCGGTTTCATAAATCTGTTTTGAGTGCTGCTCATGATAATTCTTTTTCAGGCCATTTTGGGGTATGGAAAACTTTTCGAAAGTTGGCAAAATGTTTTTGGTGGCATGGATTAAAATCATCTGTGAAGCAGTTTGTAAAGGAATGTGAGGCTTGTCAGGTTATGGGAAAACGTAATCAGAATATTCTTAAAGCCCCTTTAAACCCTGTCCCTGCTATCGGTGAGCCGTTCGCAAAGTTAGTTATTGATGTGGTGGGACCACCACCTAAAACTAAGTCTGGTTTTATGTGTCTTTTAACCATTATGGATAGGGCTTCCAGATTTCCCGAGGCATTCCCTATGAGACGAATAATATCTAAAATAGTTTTTGAAAAACTAATAGAATTCTTTTCCAGGTATGGTCTCCCTCGTGCTATTCAGACCGATTGTGGTGCGAATTTCACGAGTAAGGTATTTAGGGGTAAATATGCTGAACTGGCCATTCAGCACATTACCAGCGTACCTTATCATCCAGAGAGCCAGGGTGTGGTGGAAAGGTTTCACCAGACTCTTAAATCTATATTGAAGAAGCACTGTTATGAACAGGGTGATGAATGGGATAAAGTGCTTCCCTTTGCTCTCTTTGCGCTTAGGAATCACCCGAATGCCTCCACTAGTGTAGCTCCCTTCGAACTGGTATTTGGGCATAAGGTACGTGGTCCATTGGAAATTTTCAGCGAGATGCTCGAATCTGGTCGAAGGGGAGATGTGAAAATAGGGGAATTTGTAGAGGATTTGAGAAAAAGGTTATCTAGCGCTTGGAAGTTGGCCCGGGAGAATTTGAGTTCTTCTCAGGCTGTTATGAAATCAAATTTTGATAGAAAAGCTAAAGCACGATCGTTTGAGCCCGGAGAGTTGGTTTTGCTTTTGAGTATGGACACGGACAATTTTCTTGAACCCAGGTATAAGGGGCCATAGAAGGTATTGAGGAAACTGTCGTCTGTAAACTATGAGATAGAGGCTCCGGGAACAAGTCGTAAGTGCAAAATATTAAATATTAATAGATTAAAACCATATCAATGTAAGAGTCTTGATCCTCTAGCATTTGTGTATGAGCCTGTGTCCATAGCTATGGAATTACCTTCTGATGATTCAGATGACTTAATGTGTCAGGTACCTTCAGATGCTCTTTTTGACAATGTACAAAATTTAGAAGTTTTGCAGGAAGGTTTAGAACATTTGGATGTTAGTCAAAAAAAGAATGTGCTTAATTTAATTTATTCCTTTTCAGATTTATTTCAGGATTCCCCTGGTCGAACTAATTTCCTCCAGCATGATGTGGATGTGGGAAGTGCTTCCCCTGTTAAACAAAGTCCTTATCGGTTGAATCCCGTAAAAAGGGATATAGTCGATAAGGAGATTAAGTATATGTTGGAGCACGACCTCATTCAACCTTCAGTTAGCCCATGGAGCTCCCCTGTAGTTCTCGTTAAAAAGCCTGACGGGAAGTTCCGTATGTGTGTGGACTACCGGAAGGTGAAAGCTCACGCTAAAAATGACTCTTTTCCTTTACCTCGTATAGATGATTGTCTTGATCAGATAGGCTCTGCCAAGTATTTTACTAAGTTGGATCTATTGAAGGGTTATTGGCAGGTTCCTTTATCTGATCAAGCTCGTGAAATCTCAGCTTTTGTTACCCCCTTTGGTCTGTATGAGTGTAAAGTGATGCCCTTTGGAATGAAGAATGCTGCATGTACTTTTCAAAGGCTTATGAATTAGGTCATTTGTGGTCTGGAAGGTACTGAAATTTACATAGATGATTTAGTAGTTTATAGTAATGACTGGCATATGCACATGGTACGGTTGCGTAAAGTCTTTGAGGTTCTTAGAACTGCTGGTCTTGTTGTAAATCTGGCTAAGTGTGAGTTTGGTAAAGCCAAGGCGTTTTATTTGGGTCACGAGGCTGGTTTGGGTCATGTAGCACCTAAGCAAGCCAATCTCGAGGCCATTATTAATCTAAAGAGGTCTCGCAATGTCAGAGAGGTGAGAAGAGTTCTGTGAATGACAGGTTATTATCGCTGATTTGTGCGAAACTTCTCGGACCTTGCTCAGCCTCTTACAAAACTACTTGAAAAAGGGCAGAAATTTATGTGGTCTCCTCAATGTGAGGAAGCTTTTAATAAGCTTAAGTTAGTATTAATGTCTAACCCTATTTTGACTTCCCCAAATTTTCAGAAACCATTTATTATTGCCGTGGATGCTAGTGACGTAGGTATTGGTGGTGTCCTCTTTCAAAGGAATGAGGAAGGAGAGGTTTATCCCATATCTTACTTCAGCTGTAAGTTATTGGCGGTTGAAAGGAGGCATTCCACCATAGAGAAAGAAGCCCTTGCTTTGGTCCGCACTCTTACATTTTAAACTTGTATAACCAATTTTTCTTTTCCCATAGAGATTTGGACCGATCATAACCTGCTGGTTTTCATAGAGCGCATGAAAGGAGCCAAGCAGAGGATTTTGCATTGGGCTCTTTAGCTACAAGAATTTGCGCTAGAGATGAAGCATGTGAAGGAAACCGAAAATAAAATTCCTGACGCTCTTTCCAGAATATAAGGTTATTCACGTCTGGCCTCCTTCTTACCCCGCCCTGCTCGCTTCTCCTATGGCTTTGCATAAAGACTTTGGTTTGTAAACGGTAACTTGAAAAGGTGTATGAATGGGTATGAATGTATCCTTAGTTTAAGATTTGTGGTATTCTCAGCAAGGTTTCGGAATTCTAGTAACTTTTGATGATTTGTCCTGAATAGGAGACACTATTATTTTGTATAACCTGTAGTGACCTAAATACGAGTGGTTACCACAGGTAGGCCAATATGGTAGGGTCTGTTATGTGTAAATTCAGTGTTACTGGCTGAATTGGAGACATTCAGTGTCTGGTGATAACTATTTTGTGTAATAGTTTGAGTTTTGGTTTACTTTGACGTGTTTCTCCTTGATGGTTAGATTGTTAAGTCTTTTTCTGGTATGCCAAGTTTTAAGTTTTGATGATTATATAATTTACAATTTTATTTTAGGTTTCAGGTTTTTTTTCTGTTCATGAGCCTATAGTATATTTTTGGTTTCTCCTTTCCAGGATTTTTGTTTGTGTATGGTCTAATTAAAAAAAAAAATTTTTGTTAGAACAATTCTTTTTTATTTTGGGGAGGAAGGTATTAGGTTTACGTAAATTTTTCCCTTCATTTTTGGCTTTAAGTAAATTTAGATCAGCCTTGTTTCTTTTTAGTTTTAAGTATTATTCTTAAGGAATGCCAGTGCTTTGTAAAAGTTAAGTGGAAAGTGATTTTCAATATTTGTTTACAGTTTTTGACTCCTCCTCCCCGCTTGTTTACATTTATTAACTATCGTGTTGACAATTGTTTTGCTATTGTATTTTTCAAGTTCCGTTGGATGCTGGTGATCGATGTTTGGCCTGAATGTCGAGGCCCGATCAGTGCGGGTTTAACTTCTCCCTGGGTTTACTCAGCTGGTGCCTTTTGCATATTTTCTTGAATTCTTTAAAATAATTTTGGATTTATGTCTTCCTTCGTGGGTGCTCTCCTGTCACCTGTGACGTGAGCTTCCTACTCTACGTGGCTCGCAGGTACTTCGGTCACTTACGACGTCTTACCTGTTGTTACCCTGGTGAGAAGGATTTTCCCAGGGTGTTGATGACGTTGCTGTTCTCCACCATCAACAGGAGTTGAATCGTGACTTGGGCTCTTCTGCCAGGACGCCTTTAAAGCTGCTGTTGAGAGCAAGTTTGGTCGTGAGGAGGCCTGTAGGGTGGCCATACCCAGGTAAGAGTGATAGTCTCTGTTTTGCCGGGCAGGACCGCCTTAGTCACTGATATTTGACCTGGTGTGTGTGACCTCTCTTAGCAGCAGAGATAGCAGTTAGATCACAGCCTTCAATATTGCTTCGTTCTGTTTCTCTAAATGTGAGATTATTGTTAAACTATTATTATATGTTATCATTTAATTATATTGTCTTGTAAAGGTTCGTACATTGAAATTTAGTTTTGTGTTGATAGGTAGGAGGTTAAGTGTTTTTCTTGCTATTGATTCTCTGCCTTCCTTCACTTACTTTTATTAGATTTAGGTTACTGTGTTCCGGTCTGGCCAGCAAAAGTGTTGGATCCAACTGATGGTAATTCTAAGCCCGCTGTCTGCTGTGAGGTAGCCTATGGCAGTTGACGTTTTTCTATAGAACTTTACCTGCTGAACTAGAATTTCAAGTAAAATTTTGTCTGTCGGCTGTAACTAAAGCATAATTGACACTTGAAGACTGCACACCGGTACCGTGGGTCCCCTGCACTGGCGCACAGCTCAAGGGTAAATTACAGTTTAGCTGCAGCCGAGGGGCAAAATGTTACCCTAAACTCATGCAAAGCAAGCAAAGCAACACTGAAAAACGTCAACTGCCACAGGCTACCTCAACTGCACACTAACCGTTGCTTGCGATCGGGGCGAAGAAACGTAAACGGTAAACAAATCCGCCATCTTGGGTTACGTAACCACTAGAGAGCCCTATGTTCAGCAGGGGGCAGGGGGGAAGGTGGGGTACTGCACAAAATGTACAAGTTGGTAAAGTGATGTAGGACTCTTATGTAGAAACATGGTGGTAAATGACAGTTACCCAAAAAATAATAATGCTCCTACATGAAAAGTACTAAAACCTGATAACACCAAAACACAGGTGACCTAACTACCTAATAATAAAGAAGGATAGTTTAGGAACCTTACCTTAAAGGGGTGGAGGGTAAAATTCAGCCGCCGCCTTTACGAACGCGTGGAGCCTCGTCTTCGGGTCATCAAAGTGGATTTTAAAATAGGCCACTGCCAAGTACCCGACGAAGTTGTACCTCCTACGGCCGACCTAGGCGTCGTCTCACGAAGTTCCCTCCACCTCCTCTCAACAGTATTTGTATGAGCACCAGTTACTGGGTCCACAAAGTTCATGGAGGGATTGACGGTTAAGTGTATGTAACCTTCGTCCTTCGGGCAGTCATAAGCTCTCCAGCAATCAGATACAATAGTTGTCCCCGGTACAATGTAGTCCTTATAACTAAGGTAGCAACTGACACAGGTAAGTGGCAAATTGTCCTTGGTTACAGGCTCAGAGGAGCGGGAAGTTCCGTGGGTGACGTCCGCCATCATGCTGGGTTGAAGAGTGAGTGAACTGTGCCAGTGAACTGCACCGGAACAGGGTAGGAAGGATGAAGTTGGGGGGGGCTAAAAGTGTATTTCTGCTTTCAGTTTTGGGGTAGCGGAACGGCGCTACGCGCCTTATCCGCATTTTTAAAAATAATCTGGCAAGCTCGTATACTCTGGCAAGTGGTAATATTGCACTGCGCGCGCCAACCATAGGGCTTATAAAATATGTAAAAAAAAGGTTTCTGTTAACGTCACTGAGAGAAAGTGGTAGCGAAACGTCCTGTAAGACCCTTCTCCTCCTACCCCATATACATGCTTCAAGTGTCTGCCGACAAATGTAAAGTAATTTTGTAAGTTATTTATGGTAAAATCATGTTGCGAGGAGATGTCAATATATTTGTGAACGGAAAAGCACTGGAAGAAGGTTGCAGGCACAAGCTACAACGAATAGGAAACGGTTATAAAACAGCTGAGCAAAAGGAATACATGTAATTGAGTTTATGTATCCCCCAAATTCTCCACCTGGGTGAAACGTAATGTTGGGTTAACGTTGCAACGTGATTGGTTGGGTACAGCCACCCGCCAAAAAACCCACCAACTACTCTCTCAGTTGGAGGCATTGGATGAACCGAAAGCTCCCCTGTAAGACCGCGCATGCGTGACATGGCCTGGAATCAGCAGTAGTAGTGATATGTGAAAAGTTCCTTTGTAACGGCTCGTGCTATCCATTTATTCCCCCTTATTTTACGCTTGTTTTTCGTGTTCCAAATGACATATATAACTGGAAATATAACAATAAGTTACCCAAACCTTTTCCTAAGTTATTTACCCCACCCAGAATCCCGGATTCCCAACGGGTCCCCCTCACCGTGAGCTATTCTCGAAAGTGTTTTACCCACCCAGGACCCAGATTCCCAACCGGTCCCCCTTACCGTCGGCTACAGTTCTAAGGTAATTTACAGCTTAATTACAGCCGACCGACAAAATATTACTTTAAATTCTTGTTCAGCAAGTAAAGTTCTATAGAAAAATGTCAACTACCATAACCCAGCCCACCTCGGACAGCCGGCTTAGATCTACCCAACCGATTATTTGTTAATTTTCTTTACTGTGATAGGGCTTAGTTTTATTAGCTATAGGTAATCCTATGGGATTTGTAAAGGACTGGTATTTGTCCTTTTTGATTGTTATTAAGGTTTTGGAAATATCCCACAAGGTTGGTTTAAATTTTGTATTGATTAAGTATTAAATATTGTTAAGTTTTCTTGGGTGTTTGTTTCCGCTGACCTTTAGCACTGAGTTACATTTATTACTGATAACAATTCAAATATAACTTAAGAACTTGCATAACAACCTCGAGGGTTGTAACACCTTTGTATATAATAATAATCCAAAATTTAGAATTTATCTTGCTAGAAAAAGCTTTTTTCTTTAATGACCAGAATACGTTCATAGAATCTCAGAGCTGCCAACAGAGAGAGAGAGAGAGAGAGAGAGAGAGAGAGAGAGAGAGAGAGAGAGAGAGAGAGCTATGAAAGTCCTGACTTCGAATTGAGTATCTGGCTGGCTACCACCTGGTCGGAAGAGGCAATGAGGAATTGAAAGGAGAAATATCTAGGGTTAAGATCAGCAAGTTATCTCAATATGATCTCCTGAGGAGCTAGCTTAAGAACACGCTTGTGTAGGTAAGGCCGAGTCCAGAGGTCCTTCCATGCCTTTGCCTCTTTGTCAATGTAGAGATTTGGGTACGCAAATATTCTAGTGTTTATTGGATATTTTCATTTTTTTAAATTAACTGTCGTACCTGTAATATACGATAAAATCTCTTATACTATTTCTTGGGCTAATTGTTTGGGTGGGTGTGTGTGTGTGTGTGTGTGTGTATAACTGTGTTAATACTGTAAATGTACAAGAGCATGGACATATATAGACATATGGGATTACAATCAAATTTAAATACACATGTATGTGTGTAGTATTTGGGATACAGCTGGGATTGCCTTTTTTCATATATATTTTTAGTTTTTTCCTTGTTATTCTGTTTTCCCTCTCTACAATTATTCATTTATTAGCCATGTATGTACGTACATATTCATAAACTATTCATACACATGTTAGACATCAAAGAAGAATGGTCCCGACAGAAATACCTTCTGAAAATTGGTTCTCATTCAGCCAGCCAATGGGAGATCGTTTACAAAGGCGCTTTGCCCAAAAGCGAAGCTTTCAGCCAATAGAAGAGGGTGACAGATACGTTGTGTACGGTGGAGGCCTCTGACTGGCCAAAGCAATTCCTTCTCTGACGGTCTGAGCCTCTGACGGTCTGGGGTCTGACTCTGACCTTGTGTGGCTCAGTGTATGTCTAAAAAGGAAGGTGAACTGTTGTGTGGTGTTTACAAACAAGAGCTTACGAAGTGAAAGTGAGGAGGTCTCTGGTAAGAATATAGAGTTTCTTGGACATATTCTTGATTTTGTAGGAGTTGGAGGTTTGAATGACCATTGGAAATCTTAAGAATGCTACGGAAAGGGCTATTGTGGTCACGCGATTTGGAATTTTGGGTAAATCTGATAAACAGTTCCGCACTAGTTTAAGGGAAAATAGATTCCTACGTTGTTTGTAAATATACTGAAGAATTGTTCACTTCTTATTTCAGGTTGGGGAGACAATTCTAAGTAATAAAATAAGCGATTCAAATTTCAAATGATTCGGTCAAAAACAGTCCAAAAATGATGTTGTCGGTGTGCTGCTGTTTGTAAACTGAACACATAACATACAAAAGTCCTCCTAAGAATGTAGTTCTGAAAGACTGTGAAAACCAATCACCTGTCTTTTTTGACAAAGTAACCAATTACGCGAGTCATTACGTCACTATAGCCAATCAGAGGGTCTGTACTAAACGCTTTTGATTTTCTTTTGTTTCTCGTCGCGGAAGAATATAATTTTCCAGAAAGGTTAGCCATCTTTTTTTTCCGGTGCTCAGTCTGCATTGCAAAGTCCATTAGGTAACATGGATGATGGATGAAGCTGGCCCTTCTCGTGTAACTCAACCAGATTCCTCGTCGGAATTGTTAGCCTGTAGCGAGTGTTTTGTCAGTTATGGACAGTTTTGCGCTATTTATACAGCAAATATAGCCAAGCTTGTGGAATATTCACAAATTCATGGTTTAATTTTAAATGAAAAACTGTGTCCTGAGTGTAATGGTGTGTGCAGAGTTGATTTGAAGAAAAAGGGGTTTCGGTGTGACAAGTCTGTGGTTCGCGGACATAAGCGGAGACGTCGGTGTAATTTTTTTGTGTCCCTCTTCAAGGGCACGTGGTTTGATAAGTCACATTTAGATACTGAGACAATTTTAAAATTTGTGGTGCTGTTCTGCCAAGATTGGTTTTCCTACAAATGTGCAAGACATGAACTCGATTTATCTGATCACGCCATAAATAATTGGTCTTCCTTTTGTCGCGAGGTGTGTGTTGATTGGGTTTTTAAGAGAAGAAAGAAAATTGGTGGTGAAGGGAAAATTGTAGAAATTGACGAGTCCAAATTTGGAAAAAGAAAATATAATGTAGGTCGAGTGGTGGAGGGACAGTGGGTTTTTGGGGATTTGTCGTGAAACTCGTGAATTTTTATGGTTCCTGTAAGTGACCGCGACTTGCAGACATTGCTGGCCATTATTCATGACTACATTGAGCAAGGAACAACCGTAATCTCTGACTGCTGGAAGGCATACGACTGTCTAAGTTCAGAAGGGTACCAGCATTTGAAGGTGAACCACAGCCTTAATTTTGTTGATCCCAAAACAGGAGCACATACAAATCGGATCGAGAGGCACTGGCGGGACACTAAGAATTTGGTCCCAAAGTATGGTCGACGACAGGCCCATTTTGTAGGGTATGTAAGCGTGGCATACTTTAAGTTGCATCATCCGAACCCTACTAGACGCCTTCATTTTTTCTGTAAAGCGGCCGCTGAATTATATCCTCCTTGTGCCTAAGGTAAGCAACAAAAATTCACATTTTTCTGACTTTATATATTTACATTACTCACCACGTACGTGCTGTTATAAATTCCTTTGGTGACCGGAAATACAATGAAAGGGGGTTGTGGGGGTGGAGCCCCAATGACCTACAATATACTACACTGAATACAGATATTACCGCTTGCCAGAATCATACAAGCTTGTCAAGAATCTTTAAAAATGCGGATAAGCTGCAAAGCAGCGTTCCGCCACAGCGTTTCATTTACGTTTTCAACTGATATTTTACTAATTTTACTGATTTTCCCAATCTGTCTCCCCACCCAAAACCCCGGTTCCACATGTGGTCCCCAAGATTGTTGGATGGTTAAAAGGGTTTCCCCACAGTTTTATTGATACAGCAACCAAAAAAAAAGCGTTTTTGAGCGATTTCTTAAGTTTTAACTTCCTAAAGTGATGCGGAACTATTGCTCAGATTTACCGAATTTTGGAACTTTGGCAAAGACTTCTGTAGGTCGTCAAGTCTGAAGCTGGAAGGGTGTTGTATACTTTTTGAGAAACTGACTTAGCAAATTTCTGCGAAGATTCTGAGGACCTTCAGTGTATTTGTGGTTCGGGGTCCGTGGCAAAGCTTTCATCTCAATTTTACTAAGGTTTTGAAAGGAGAAAGAAGGCCTGATTTGTATATCTGGGCTCTTTCAACCGGCACAGACAATGTCAGACAGGCTATCTTGGGTAATGTGGAAAAGAGCCAACTATAGCGATTTGTGGTGCTGTGACTCCCTAAATTGAAAAGCAAGATAGGTAGGTGCAGTTTAAAGTAATTATTATCATCAATGTCTAAAAATCCTTGAAAAATGAGGGTTTCTTTGCCTCTTCTCAATTTGGGCAGCATTGGTAATCGACGGCCAAGTACTTGCTGAATCAATATGGCCAATGTAACTTAATTCATGTATAGCTCCATAATTAATGTGGCAGTTACTTGGGTACCTGCTGAATAATTACCACGAATTTGCAACATTCTGCTTGAATTGGGGGAACAACCGTTATCACAGGTCAATTGCCTGCTTACCAGGTGGTAGACAGTGGCTCTTAGTGAGACCCAACTTTCATTTCTCATACCATTTAAAGGCACAGTCATTAATCCAAGCTCGGGACAATATTTAAAATGGTTAGTTTGAGGTGATTGCAGTAATGTCATTACGCTTTTAAGTGATGTTCTTCAAAAGCACAAAAGGACGGTTGTACAGTATTTGGTGTCAGTTTTTGCACTATTTTCACGGTGGGTAGGATCCAAGGATGTTAGATGATAGGTGTGGGAAATTTACTCACGCACGCGAGCGCGAGCACACGTTCAAGACAGGCTTTATTGCAATAGTACAGCTCTGTATCTTTTGTCAGAAGTGAAGAGGAAGCTTTCCAGTTAGTCTTTCATCGGCCGTTGGCGAGTTGGACAGCTCGAAGCCTCTGCACGCTTGGGTTTTGAAGGAAAAAAACCCGGATTCACTCGATTCTGACCAGGATTAGGTTAGGAGTTGATTAGTGGGTTTGTTTCTCTCTCTCTCTCTCTCTCTCTCTCTCTCTCTCTCTCTCTCTCTCTCTCTCTCTCTCTCTCCTGTGAAACTCCTCGGAAAAATTCAAAGGACACCTGATGGTCTGTCAACATCTGAAACATTGTTTTGGGACAACATATCATTGTCTTGTATGTATTTCAGTTTCATTTAATCCTTCCATATATTGTAAAAAAAAAAGTGCTTTACTCTATATTACAAAAAAGTACTGTACCATATATTGTGAAAAAGTACTACTTCAGTTAACGCAAGTCCACCTGCCAACAAAGTAATCACACCCATAGTTATGTAGTGACGTGAATGGTTTTTATTTCTTACTGGCAGAGTTGGTGTCAAGAGTTCAAACAGGGAATTTAAAGTCACGTAAACAACTGGATATCAATGGCTTTATGGCAGGATAGTTACTAAGGATACTCGTGACAAATAGAGGTGAATGTAACATATATTAATGTATTATCTTTCACATGGATTAGGTAAGCAACTATGGTACAATAATATTCAGTTGAATGGTATTGTACGAAACCGTTCACCTTGAAAAGGATATAGTTTATAATACCCGATAGTCTAAAAGTTATGTCCACTGCTTGCGCTGACGGTAGCCTATATAGGCTATATGTAAACCAGTGTCTTAAGCATCATGATATTACTTGTGGCCTTCAGGGCGGTGTGCTACCTGAGAACATGAGAAAATAAGAGCATTTTTGGTAGATCTAAGTAGTAGATACACGGCGGGTATTTAGCGAGAAATGGCAGTTTCTTATAGTATTTTGGTTGCTTATTTACAATTTAACGTTATTTTTGGGGTCGGCTGTAATTAACCTGTAATTAGTCCCTGAAGTTCATCCAACAAGGGGTTTCCATGCTCGATCTTCACAAGAGAGCGCACGGTTACGTCTGTTTCGAACGGTTCATATCCCGTCCGGCAAGTGCAATAACTCGTTAACGTATGGGTACCGCCCCCCGGCCCGGTACTAAACACGGCGAAGGGACATTCCATTTGGCCGACAACAAACAAATGCACCGCCAGTGTCAGAAGCCCTAAAAGTGTAGAAAAAACCACTTTCCAAGGTATTGCACTTGCCGGACGGGATATGAACCGTTCGAAACAGACGTATATACCCGTGCTCTGTCCTGTGAAGATCGCGTATGGAAAAGCCCTTGTTGGATGGACTTCGGCGTTAATTACAGGTTAATTACAGCCGACCCCCCAAAAATAACGTTAAATTGTAAATAAGCAACCAAAATACTATAAGAAACTGCCATTTCCCGCTAAATACCCGCCGTGTATTTATTACTTAGAAATACCGCATTTTTGTTCATCTGAGGTGACGAGCAAGTTTAGTTTGTAGTAGCGACCATGTCATTTTGCATAATTAAGCTTTACAATTTGACGATTGGCTCTAAAACTGCTGTTTCTTCTGTGACTTCGTACTTTTGATATTCAGTTAGAATTTGATCGTATTGAAATCATGACTTAAAAGGAACATTCTGTGACTTAAAGAGAAGTGGAATCTGAAACCGAACTGCAAGTGTGGCTGTGTCCAGGTAATGAGAGGTATATATTCGTTGAAACCAGTGGTGAAGAAGCCCTTGCATTGAGGCTTCAGCCATCGAAGGTTTTTAAAAGGAGTAAGTCGTCCTCCCTCCGTCTGGGACAATGTGACTGAATCTGCTGTGAGGATTTGGAGTCCCTTAGTCACTGATATTGAGGAAGGCTCGCCATATTTCTTGGCAGTTCAGAATGACAACAACGTGTCTGGTGTCTGGTTTTCATATTGAGTTTTTGGTAATGAGCGCGGAGGTATATTTTGCGATTATTATTGCAGTTAAGGGTTTATCAAGAAAAATATTGTAGAATTTCCCTGTGGATGGGTACAAAGTAAGTTCAGTTGCAGGCGTTGATAATATGATTACAGTCCGATATTATCATATGGAAACTACCGTTTCAAGTATCCTTATATCACACTGTGATAACTATAAATCTGGTGGTACTGTGTTTAAGCTTACTGGTGGGGGCGGGGAACGCGTTGATTATAGAATTTATAATATCAGAGTGTTATTTTCTTAATCTTGGTCACGTGCAAGTCAGGTAAGGTGATCAGACCACTGCAGTCCGCAGAAAGGTGTTCCTATTTTACAATCGGCTTCAAAACTGGAAAATACCTCTCTCTCTCTCTCTCTCTCTCTCTCTCTCTCTCTCTCTCTCTCTCTCTCTCTCTCTCTCAGGATGTCTTGAAGGGATTCAGGAGCCAGCGTTGTAGATGAGCGGATTTCAGTGCCTCACTCAAAATCGTTTAGTTAATCGTGTTGCCCTTAGTAACAGAATCCAGCAGGAATTTTAACAAATCTCGACAGCTTAGAAGGCCTTTTTAAGACATGTCATTCAATAGATTTTTTGCGGTTGTTTTAAAGGACGTGGCAAGACAGGGTTTCAGTCATCTTTGACGCATAGTTAGCCAGACTTTCCAATCATTTTGAGGCTCCACTACACAAGTCGAAGCTCCAAAAGCGTGTGTGCCCCCATCCATACAAAAGACTGTAAACTTTATGGTACATTCCTAATAGTGAAAATATGAGGCCTATCTTTTCGAAAGCTCAAGGGTCAGAAGAATAATAGGCTCATTGTTCACAAAACCACATTGAAAGCGTTCATCATTATTTGAATACGTTGAGGTCATTTATTTCTTCTCATGACGTCGCAAAATAAGTTCTCAGAATGTTGATGTAAGTTAACGACTGGGTCTCAGATAATTCTTAAAAGCAGCCTAGTTGATTAATACATTGTTATTCCTTCAGTTCCTTATAGAATACTGTGTGACGCCAGTTTTAGTAGCCATCAAAAAATTATGGAATGTTGATCCTGCTAATCTTGGTTTTGTTTACTGATGAGGAACTGTGCCTCTGATATATTAACAGTGACTGCCGGTAACTGCAGAGTGGTGTGTGTTGTGTGAGCTTTACCTGTGGTTACCTGTGGGCTTCCTCATCTGTCATCATGCCACCGAAGGAAGGCGATATGATGACAGATAATGGACCTAAGCCTTCGTTTGTCACATACTCGTGCATGTAGACATTCAAAGAATCTTGAGGCGTACTCCGTAATGATGGCCTAATGGACACTATCACAACACTCGGAGGGCAAGAAGCAGTAATGACGGACAGAGCCAGCAGGGTGTTAGCAGAAGTGGCATGCATTCAGAATACCAGACCTTAAGTTATGGGCTACGGTAAAATAACTGGCTTCTTAGTTCATTTGAGGCTGGAAAGAACAATCTTATTACTTTGAGTAGACTGAGAGTGGAAGTTTACTTCAGGAAATGATGAATGCCTTGAAACTGGACGTGCAGATGTAGACAAGACATTCAGTGCAGGTTCTTGCATATGTCTTGGTTTTAGTTCTGTCCCCAGAAGGAATTACTCGGTTTTATGGCGGGGGTGAGTCGAGTTACAATACAGGTATTATTTTAATCGCAGCAGAGCATATAGGGGTGGAATTCACGGGATAGGATGGCTGGCAAATACATAATACAGTATTAGACTAAAACGCCGCAGGTCTGTTGAAGCAAGTGCTTGGACTTGTTCTGTTCATTTTATGTTAACATACCAAAGCTGAAAAGATGGGAATATATTATGTTCTGAGTTTAAACAGATTTCATTCACAGATTTCATTCACGCAAGGGTGCTTTCCAGTTTTAAATGATTGCCCTGAACTTCAATGATTGTATTTGTGATGCTCGATTTGGTTGCAAAGGGAAATGAGGAAGAGATTTGGCTGGCTTGAGAGAGAGAGAGAGAGAGAGAGAGAGAGAGAGAGAGAGAGAGAGAGAGAGAGAGAGAGAGAGGGGGGGTGACAGTAATGGTTCCCTGAATCGCATCATAGGGATTTCTTGACCAATCGTGTTCCTTTATGAGTCATGTGGGAGGAGTGATGTGATGTGGGCGGAGCCATGCTACCTTTCGGTTAGGCCAATCCGTTTAAAGAGAGAGAGAGAGAGAGAGAGAGAGAGAGAGAGAGAGAGAGAGAGAGAGAGAGAGAAGGCATCCATGGTGACGATTGTGTGTTCTTCCAGCACTCAGTAATCGTAATGAATTACTAATTTCAATAGTCCGAAGGCTTCACCTAAACATTGGACTTGTCCTCCTCATTGAATGGGTTTGTATGAGACATTCTTGTAGACACGTACTTTTAAGATAATGAATCCATTCGATACAGTAGTCTAGTGATAAACAAACATCGGAGAGTGGTCGTCAACCAGAGTCTCCACTGAAGCTCCAAAACTGTTGTCTAGACTCTGCTGGCTACTCCTGTCCAGTGGTCCCTTCTGGGCCCCCTTTTCACTTAATTACTGTAAAAGGCACTGACATTTCCAGGTTACGGCAGGGAGACCATTTTTGCTTCTTCGTCTAGTATTGTGTGGAAGTAAAAGAGCGGCAAGAGTGCCTTCACTGATGTTGGTTAATAAACTAATAAGTCGACATTCTCGGGGAAGGAAGCGCCTGAGCTGAATGAATGTATGTCAGTCCACTTATAGGCCTAAGTCCTTACTCATGGTCACGTTGTTGATTTAGTTTGGTTCCTCCAATAAAAATGCCTTCGTGAGTGATGTTCCGAAGGGAGTGTGGTTCCAGTGTGCAATTGCTTGTTGGTCGAAGTGTCTGTCTTCCTTCCAGTCCTCCTCATTAGCATTAGAAAAAACCATAGTTATCTCTCTAGGTGTGGTTTGGGTTACGTTTCCCTAACTTTGGTGATGCACGTTAGGCCCAGAATTGCTCTGGGTCGATATTTTGCTCTGTTGTCTTGAGTTAAAATCTTTCATTTTTCGAACTGTGTTTTCTGTTAATAAGTGAGACGATGTATTCCTTTTTACCGTATTGATTGTACTTTATTTGACTGTATTCGATTGTATTTTGCCGTTCTGTTTGAATCCTCCTGCCCACGTTGCAGTTTCATTTTGTTTCACTTTGTCTGGTTTTTGTACAGCCCTTCACAGGGAGAATTCCCTCTCTGGCGGGTCCTTGGACGTTTTCAGATTAAGGTGCTTCTTATATTTTGTAATTGTCTTTCAGTGTTTTCTCGTCAGTATCGTAGCTCCTTCCTGCAGGATAGGAGAGTCTTTAGTTCTTTTTTAAATTTGCATTCTTCTTGTATGCTCTTCACTTCAGGCTGTATTTTGTTGCATAGTCTTGGTGTGCAGTGTACAAATGCTCTCTCGCCGGACTTACATTTGTTCTAGGTTCAGATAGCCTATATGCTTCACTTGCATGTCTGACCATACACTCAGTTTTGTCTTCATTAAGTTTCAATTTCTTTATCCGACATCCATTTTTTTATATCTTTCATTATTGCATCAATTTTACCAATGGCGTCTTATACCGTTTCGACAGGAAAATAGAACTGAGTATCATCAGCATACAGTTTATACTTAACCTTGTGCTTACTTAGAATTCTAGATAGTTCAATTGTGCAAATGCCAAATAGCAGTGGACCCAGAACGCTACCTTGGGGCACTCCTTTCGTTAGGCCTTTCTTTTCTGATTTCACATTTGATATAACCACTGTAACCTTCCTATTTTCTAAGTAGCTTTTGTACCATTTGTGTACATCATCTTCGATGCCTACTGAATAGAAAACGGCTAACTACCCAAAGTGGTTGTGTACAGCGGAGGTTACATAGAAATATGCAAATATTTTCATCGTTGACCTTCAGTTCAGTATATGATACATTTTAAAGAAATAATTCAATACAGTAAGGCACACTTCCAAGTAAATATTAATTGGCAAATGATCCACAATGTGCGACAGATAGCAAAAGAAAGAACAAAAAAAATAGACGCACTTAGGAACACCTAGACCGACGCGGCTTCTCGACGAATATACTGCAACGGCCGAGATTTCCATCTCAGTGAAGCTGGTCACATTTTGTCACCCTGCGGTTTTTTTATACCCAACCCAACTGCATAACCTCTTGCTTGACCGTTTATTCCGTTTCTGTAAACAATCCCAAAGTTGTGCTTAAACTATCCTATGATATGTGTTTGAGTTGGATAGTTTGACACGAAATCAGAAAAAGGTGAATTTGAATTTGCAGTTGTACATTTGTGTTTCTCAACTCCATTAGTTTTGTTTATCTCTGCTACTGCCGAAGTGGCGTTTTTAACTGCCCAGTAACTCGCGACTGTTCAAAATGTATCTGGTGCCTCCTGTCACTTCCTGTCTGTTGAAATGGAAGCAATGAGAGAGAGAGAGAGAGAGTCACACGGAGATAGTCTTGTCTCTCCTCCTCGTCTCCTAGAAGTCCGGCTTCTCTTTCCACACTACTGAATATCAGGGATCAATACAGCAATGTGTTGTCTTCTATAACTACTGTCCGTTTGCAAAGCTAGCAGGGGTCATGACCTGATGACCTGGCCTCTCCATCTCTCGTTAGCAGAAAGCAGTGGGCAGAGGAATATGCAGAATAGACACTTTCAAATCACGAAAACTTTGAACTATGTTTTGGACTATTACTTCAGAGGTGTATTTGATATAAGTTTATGCATTTAAAGTTAAAACCGGTCATACACACGTGTTTTAAACCCCTCATTGATGTGATGAGTTCTACTGTACTCCTTTCAGAGCTGTATCGAGTCTCTGCCCTCGTAAAGATGTCTTAGGTCAATGACGCTTTTATTGGGTGTGTGAAAAAACAGTAGGCTTTTGGTTTCACGCTGATCACGCACCCTCGTGAAAAAAAGAAGTCTAGTCTGGGAGTTGTATAAAGCTTGGGAGTTGTACAAAGCTTGCAGGTTGTGTAATGAAGAGGAAAAAATCGATAATGAATGAGACCCTTGGAAAAAAAAATCCATCCAAGTGGACATACGTAGGTGTTGATGACATGAGTCAGTATTCCTTGGTCCCGTATGGATGGTAGGAGAAGGTCTTCACATAAAATTGCAGCTAATAATAAAAAAAGCTAAATGTACATTACACTACCTACGCTCATTAGTAATCAAGTATAAATCATGAACCAAAGGGAGGCGGTACTGGGATATAATTAACTTGAAGGTGTTCCTTTAAAATGTTCCTTTCAAAATGGAATGGCTTGTGCTTCAGTGGGTCTCAGCAAAAGGATAAACGAAGACTATAGTTCCCAACGTGCGTGTGTGCTCTGGGTAATTAGTTATTTTCTATCTCAATTTTAGATCCAGCTCTTTGACCGAGCATTTAGAGACTGATGGAGGATCTTGATTTGAAGAAGGAGAATAAATCTGAAGGTTGTTCTGAAGAACATTTTCCTCCTTGAGGAAAGGGAAAGGACATGATATCTTTTGCTGTCTCCTTGTGTCCCTCTCGAGTATATCATTCCCATCTCCTGCCCGCCTTTCTTGCCTGCGTTAAGAGTTACTGTGGAAAGTCCTTCCCTTGGCCAGTGTTCAGCTCTTCTTCTTCAGTCTCCGTGATTCATATCGTTTGGAAGGTTGTCAGAAGCTTCGGATTTTGCTGATCGTCAGAGTGCAGCGAAAATTTGTCTGGCACTAATGGCACGCGGGTTAGGTAATGTAAGAAGACTGAAATTCTTGACTGAATGCGGCCATCACATGGACATTAAAAATGGGGGCTGCCGTTGTGAGGGATTCTGCACATTAACTGTCGATGAGAACGTCATTACAGGAAAGACCTGAGGCCATAAAAATCCATTTCTCAAGTCATCCCAGGAGTCAGGGTGACGTGAAAACCCAAGGTATTCCAGAAGAAATGGAGAACCCGTTCATTCAGATAAGCACAACGTCACTAAAAACCGAACTTTAATGAGAACGGCATCCGAAGTTTAGACCAAATTTGGGGGGCGGCAACCGGCATTGAAGGTGGCCACTTAGAACAAAGGGCACGATGCAAACTCTTGGTTCCGCTTCTGTGTACTGACTGTTTTCATCTGTTAAGTGGATTAGTTATTTCTTGTTCATTTTCATTCCTTGTCTTTTACATTGAAGATCACTGTCCAGGTTCTGACTCGTTCCAAAAGCTGTCTGTAGCTGCTGCGTCGAGGTTTCTCGGTTGTAGGTACTGCCTCCATCGCTGCATTAAGCCGACATTATGTCGCTTCAGATTTTCCCTCTGGATTGCGAATGATGGAAAGGGCCTGGAGAGTCGAGCAGTGCATCGGAATTGTGAACATTCCAGGTCTTCTTCAGTTTTGATGACTGGCTGTGGAAGCTATTCATGGTGGTGGTCATTCATATCTGTGATCTGAAGGTCACATTGACCTGTAGACCTTGACTCGAATTTTTATGATATCACATTCTTCATTATTTAAAATGCCAGCTGTGCTGTCTATCTGCGCAGAATGATGCAAGGATTCACTAAGTTACCAAGAACTTGAACGAGATGAGAACCTAGAAAGAGACTGAGGGAGAAATGAAATAACTGTTGTCTGTCGATATTACAGCGCCACACAAAGTTGCTTTCCTTTATTGAAGGATCAACAGAATTGGTTTTTTCTTTAATTCCTGGTCGATGCTTCAACTCTCCGTCAGTGCATCTCGCGTGGGGCACTGTAGGCATTACTTAATGTCATTTGCAGCGTCCCCTCGGTCCCTAGCTGCACTAAATCCTGAGCTTTTTACTTGACCTCCATTCCCGATTTTTTTTTTTTTTTTCAGTCTTGATGTCCATCCACTCCAACTCCCTCTTCTCACAATCTGGAGCACCGAATGGCTGAGAGAGAACGCCCCCCCCGCCCCCGCCCCGTGCGGGGCTCTTGAACATTAATTTTTGGGATGGGGGTGTAACCTTTTGCCAAGATGACTGATGGAGAGATTATAGACAGGATTTGCGAGTGTGCTGAGAATCATATCATACCATGATTTTGCTCTGCCTTGTTTTAGAAACTTTCCCGAGTGCCCCCAAGCTGGTTTCTAGTGAATGATGACTTCACCAACTCACTTTTATGAATCATATTAAGCAGTCCGACTGGTATGGGTCATTTCAAAGCCCGCTTTACCTTTGTACATTGCTTGCCCAGAAAATTCACAAACACCGCTTGTACAGGATACAGGTGATACGTTTACCTCCTAAGACGACATAGTAACTGGTAGCCTACATCCAGTGTGCTCCATTGGTGGGTAACACACTAGAGAAAACAGATATTTGCAAATAGGATTTAGACATTTGCAAAACATTGGTCATTCCGCCTCGGATATTGACTAGTAAATATTTTACACAAAAAGTCCTTACACAAAATCTAAGGAACTCAGATTCACGATTATAAATATATATATATCCGTAATTCTAGGAAGTGAAGAATATGCTCCCCATAAAAATTGTTCTAGTTCCTCAGAATATTGACGTCACACGCCTCCTATTGCTCGTGGCATTAAAGATGCTCTGATGCACTGCATAGGAAATAGCAACAATGATAGATCACTCTTTGATGCAAACGCAAATGATTGACTGCAGTCAATCATAAAACTGAGTGAAACACAAAACAAAAGACCAAGCAGTTGACTGTCGTAGTAGCAGTGCGCTCTCTCTCTCTCTCTCTCTCTCTCTCTCTCTCTCTCTCTCTCTCTCTCTCTCTATATATATATATATATATATATATATATATATATATATATATATATATATATATATATATATATATGCGTGGTAAAGTTGAATGTTCTAGTCGAGAATATCAATGTAAGCTCTTTTTTTAATAGCACTATAACTTAAAATTTCACCAGTAGGCCTATGATCAAACAAACTTAGGCTTATTTAATGTGCATGGTCGAGATACAAAGTTTGAAAGAATGCTTAGAGATAAATAATGTTTTTTTTGTGTAAAAGTGATCTGATTGTTCCCTTAACTCATGGATGACCATCCAATGTCTGTGACGACTACTGCCCCAGTAATTCAGCTGTGTTACTTTTACTGAATCCTATATTAGTTCATGCAGTTTGGGCGCATAACTCGGCTGGGATTTTTAAAAAATAACAGGAAACACCACTTACTACATTGCCAACAGGAGGAATACTGTTGTTATTGTCTGTTTATGGATGTATAATCAGCATTTCTTCTCGATCACTTATGAGAAGTTATCTGTCGCAAAACTCCTCTCTGAGGCCTATCAGTCTAAGTTCGGGGAGATCCGGTGCTTGCGTGCACACCATTTCAGTCACTTAGTCAGCACACATCATCCTTTAAAGAATCATCATGGTTTTGCTTTCCTTGGTTACTTGAACACTGTGTATATGTATCGTCTAATAGCTGCACTTTGCATTATTTAGGCTGTGTAACAAGTAGTGTGGAGACTCCAGTAGGCCTATCTATTTTTTCAAAACCAATGAAGTATAGTTATTGACCAAATTCGTCCAAGTTACTTATCATATTCCTGATCTGTTGGTAAGTTGTCTGAGGTCGAACTTCTGTAGATGGCAG
The DNA here is from genome assembly GCF_040412425.1 of Macrobrachium rosenbergii. Taxonomy (NCBI): domain Eukaryota; kingdom Metazoa; phylum Arthropoda; class Malacostraca; order Decapoda; family Palaemonidae; genus Macrobrachium; species Macrobrachium rosenbergii. Next base: position 5,146,581 of record NW_027100725.1, read on the forward strand.
GTATAAAATGGTGCAAAAGAAACTCACTAAAGTGTCACAATAAAACGGAGCGAGGTAATCAGTCATATGATCACCTTAGGCGCAGTGGCATCTTCACTCAGGGAGTGTAGGGTATCGGCTTGTATGAATAGCGCCAGTCTACCTAAACGAGAGAGAGAGAGAGAGAGAGAGAGAGAGAGAGAGAGAGAGAGAGAGAGAGAGAGTTTTTTATTTGACTTCTAGACCGTTAGAAATTTTGGCACATGAATCTTCTTCATAAAATGAAAATATGAGCAGTAAAAGTGTCGTTCGATATAGCGATAAATCACAATGACTGAATTTCAACATTGCTTAAATCGTTAGACAGTTAATAAAACCATTAGAGGAACGGAGTATTGTTTTGAGAATGTCGACGCAGTTCGAGATTCGTTTGTTCGTCCTCTCAGCCAATCAGGAGCCGGCTTTCAACCCTCTCTCTGGTTGTGAAGAGCGTCGATGCATGGGCCCTCTTGACTGGCTGACAGCTCTGTTCTGAAGGTTTTCATTTAAACTGTGGAATGGACTGACATCGGTCTAGCGCGTTTCTCCTCGTCCGCAGAATATTGTGCCACAAATAATCAAGATTATTGGGCTTTATTTCAAGAGTTTTTGGTCAACCGGAGGGTCTTTCGTATATACAAAGGAGTTCGGTGTTGGCCCTTCAGATAAACCTTTCCGTGGGCCACTGGTGTTGCTGCTTCTCTGGGACCTTCCTTCTGCAGGAGAAAACCAGATGATAGACTCAGGCACCAGGACCTCACAAGGTCAAGGTAAGGGAGGACTCCAGCAGGAGGTCAGTATAGTAATAATTGGCATTTGATAAACAATGTCGTAGTCAGGTTACCTTGTCACTATTGTTACATTAAACCGGCCTTATGCCAGCACAGGCTCTCTTGCTTATACGAGCAGCCTGTAAGTGTCTATTCACCTGTTGGTGAGAAAAGTGGTGTTCGATCACAGAACAAGAATTAGGAGCCTTATGCCAGCACAGGCTCTCTTGCTTGTACGAGCAGCCTGTACGCAAGTAGCTTCTGGGTCTGTTGGTGAGAAAGTGGTCTTTGATCATAAAACAAGAATTAAGATAGGATTTCATTCCCTTTGAAATCTCTCAGTGCCTGTCAGTCAAAGGGTTGGTAGAAAATGAGTGTTTATCTATATGGGAGTTCCAGGTGGCACTGGAATTAGATTTGACCATGGGGTATCGGGGTTTAAAATCTGGAAATATCGCAAAATCTGGAAATATCTCAAAATCTGGACTTTGGTTAGAATGGTCCAGGATTGGTTCAGCCACCATTTATCTGGACTTTGGTTTCTCCTGAGTTCCTGAAACTTCCTGAAACATGACGAATTGAAATGATGAACATTATTTTGTTCAATACAAGAAGTTGTCAAAGTGATCATGAAGGGAATACTTTTGATAGCTTTCATAAATGTCAAGAATTGTAAATATTTTGAATGAAGTAATGAGCGATTCAACGTTATCTCAGTCTCCTATTAAATCATCGAATTCATCATCATATATAAACATCGGAAAAAAATAGTTTAGTGAAAGTGAAATATTGGAAATTTTGACTGTTATTTGATAACCTTTTCAAAACATCGTACGTAAACTTAACAGAGAGAGAAAGGTTTACATCAGGTGGCACGTACTGTCCTGATATCTATCTTTCTGGGTACTGAAAAAAAATGTTGAGCTTGAACAACCTGCTGTGGATAATTATCATATGCATACAGTAAATAATTCATGATTCATTCTTTCAGATGAATGTAGGAAATATTGTGTATAACTATGCAAGAGACACTGAGGCTCCTCTTCTGCCTAGAAATGACACCACTTCACCAATTACATTTTTATTTTTCCAGAAAATCACATTGAAACTCGAGGTAGATGTGAATGTATGTATTTTTAGTAGCACCCGACAGATTCCGTAAGAGTATATATATAGTATATCAGAAATGAGACCAAACGCAGCAGCAGGGATAACAAGAAGAATACATTCCCCTCAAGCTCTCCGTGAGAGGATGGCAGAACATGGTTGTTCAGACCTTGAAAGTCCGTCCTTGCTGGATGCTATCGTTCATGTTAGCTATACCCAAGTGTGCAAGACTGCTGCTGTTTGGTCTCTTTTCGCTGTGACATTTAATCCGAGGTTTCATTAGGAACTAGGGCATTCTGAAATTGTGTATTTATCTATTTTGCTCTGGGACCACCCGATTCACACGTACGGCTGAGCTAGCGCCATCTGTGAAATCGTGCCTGCTGCACCGGTCGAATTCCAGGGGATATTCTGAGGAGGCCCTCCAGTCCAAAGCTTCGCAGTTGGAAGGCTCTCGTGACCGGGTGGGTAGCGTCAGCTGACCGTAGATTGGTATTTGTGGTGGCCTCATTTGTCTCTTGATATTAAATAACATTTGCTTGTTTCCCCTTCCTTCCACCATCGTCTGTTTTGCTTGCACCTTCATTCCGAATTGCCTTCAGTGAAGCCCAGCTGATGGAAGGAAGCTTCTAGTTCACGCTGTTTCACTGGAAGTGTGCTGGAACATTTACAGTTCATGCGTGTTTACTGCAACAAATAAAGAATCGGAGTTATCATCGAGATAGAGAGCACATTATCTCCATGATGGGGGAGGGGACAAGAGTTCAAATTTCTACCTGTGTCACTACGGGCACTCATCCCTCCCCCACCGGCTCCCTCCCTCCCTCCCACACACACACAGAGAGAGAGAGAGAGAGAGAGAGAGAGGTTGATTATGCATCCAGTATTTGGCATCATTGCTCAAAAGCGTTTAAAGAGTCTTGAATTAAAACTTCATCCTTTTGACTGAGGTCTGTTTTTCCCAAAACTGACAGTGGCTCCGTCTACACCTGAGCCGCAGGCCTCTGTTCTTCTGGCTGGGTAGACAAAAGTGACAGTGTAAAGTGACAGAAAGGACCATTTGTGGGATACTGGAAGGTGACCGAGTGTGTTCACCCCGGGGAAATAGGAGTGGTTCAAATAGCAGCAGCAGCAGCAGCAGAAGCAGCAGCAGAATGCAGAGAGGACAAAGACGCCTCATGACTTTTTGTCTGTCACATCAGTCTGTCTGTGTTGAAGAAACATGACCGTTAATCACTTTTGTCTTTGACATGTTCAATCAACAGGGGATGAAAGCCATTTTATAATGACGCTGGTTTGTCCATTCATACTGAAATTAAAAGTATATTATGCTTTTATACGGTATGTGTCAGTGTGCAGCGCGAAAGCCACATTGTTAAGTATACTATGTTTATGCATGCCAGGGATTATGGAAGCAGTCCTAGGCTTATGCAGTTAGGACCATCGTTATGAGTAGGCTTCTGTGGGTGGCAGTGCTGTCAGTGCACCTCATGCGGTTCAATGTAGGCATGGCTGAGGGTTCTGTGCCTCTAGCTGCAACACCTTCCATTCCCTTTACTGTATCTCCGTTCGTATTCTCTTTCCTCCATCTTACTTTCCTCAACCCTCTCCTAACAATTCATCCATAAGCAGCTGCGAAGTTTTCCTCCTGTTACTTAACCTTTCAAACCTTTCTACTCTCAATTTCCATTTCAGCGCTGAGACCTCACAGGTCCTAGCGCTTGGCCTTTGGCCTGGATTCTATATTTTATTCTCTTCTCTTCTCTTCTCTTCTCTTCTAAACAGCCATCATTCAAAACAGAACTGTTTTTCTAACACCTGTAGATGCAGGTAGGTCAGAGATAAGGATAACCGGGTGAAATGCACCATGTTTGGTATCAGTATTACCTGTAAGGAGATTTTACAGATTATGTAAATATTGTACAATTGACAACTGATAGGATGTCATCATGCTGGCCGTTGCCTTGACAACTAAAAATAAAAATAATAATATTCATCCACTTTTTCATTCGCCCAGAAATCATGCGTGATTGGGGCCACTGCCATACCACCGAAGCTTTGGTTATAGTTATGCGATGGCATAGTCTCTCTCTCTCTCTCTCTCTCTCTCTCTTGTGTATCCTGTGAAACAAATGACAAGGCCATCTTGGTGTCAGATTCACCCATTCAAATCCCAACAGAATCTTCAAATATCTGAGGTTTCATTTAGATTAGGGAGATAAAGAATTTCGATGTTTGTGGACGCGTGTTTTCTAAACGATTCCCTTTGGATTTTCCTTCTAGAAGAGCCTGAGTGCGCCTACAGTCGGTGTGCGGTGAATGCTGTTGGTTGCTCCTTCCTTCGGGGTTAAATGTTATCTGAATAATTAAGAAGTGCCCCAGTTATGACAGAACTTAGCACACAAATCTGACTCGGGCAGGGAGGAGAACATTCGTGAGCAGTACCCAGTGATGTGGGTTCTCTCCAACTTTCAATCCTCTCTCTCTCTCTCTCTCTCTCTCTCTCTCTCTCTCTCTCTCTCTCTCTCTCTCTCTCTCTCCCAGTCCTTCCCCGTCGTTCCACCTCACTCTTACGCTATTTTTTGTCATTTTAAATACATGTTTATTACCACTTTTTTTGCTTTATTCTTGTTCTCGGATCATTCCCTTTTTCCCCGTAGAGTGTTAGTGCCGTCAGTGCACCTCATGCGTGCACTGTAGGCATTTCTTAAGATACTTTGCAGCTGTTCCTTCGGCCCCTAGCTGCAACCCCTTTCATTCCTTTTACTGTTCCTCCGTTCAAATTCTCTTTCTTCCATCTTACTTTCCACCATCTGCTAATAAAGATTCACAGTGCAACTGCTTTGAGGTTTTCCTTCTGTTTCACCTTTCAGACCTTTCTACTCTCAATTTCTGTTCCAGCGCTGAATGACCTCATAGGTCCCAGCACTTGGCCTTTGGCCAAAATTCTATATTCCTTCCTTCTTGCCTCCCTTCCTTCCTTCCCTTTTTCTTTCCAGTCTCCATTTTCTCAAGACCGAAACTCTGAACTGTTTCTGTGGCTATAAAGCATCGTTCCCTCCCAGACCCCTGTACAGTACAGTAGCAGCACTTACTGAAACTCGCTGCAATAATGTTTTCTTTTACTGCCCTGTTCTTGTCATTTATACTGACATCCTCTTTATTTTCTGTTTTAATTTCTCTAACTCCTCTGCATGTTTGTGTGTATTACGGGCTTCCCAAGTGAATGAGCCTGTGCTGGCATATGACTGGCTTAATCTAAATCATCACAGTAGTGGCGGGAGCACTCAGCTCACAAACAGCTGACGTGGACGTTGGTCCTTCACTCGGCCAAATGTCATCAAAACGGAAGTGTCTCTAGGAGGTGATCATAAAATAATTCTCTCTCTCTCTCTCTCTCTCTCTCTCTCTCTCTCTCTCTCTCTCTCTCTCTCTCTCTCTCTCTCTAATAAGCTGGATCCCTGGAAGACCTTGTTTCTATGAGTCATACCAGTTGCTAATGTTTTTTTCCCAGTTAGTCAGTTGAAGCTTGGTCAGTTCGGCTCTAAATCTTGGCAACGGAAGTATTTTAAGGATAATGTTTTTGGGTAGGTTGGCACGAGGGCCAAGAGGTGTACCACAAAGAGTTAGGAAGAATTGCTTATCGCTGAATGATGGCGAATCTGCTGCTCTTTTTTGAAACTTTGAGAAGACACGCTATGCGCACAAAAGCTCTCTTTCACATGCATCGTCTTTGAAAGGTGAGGAAAGGATCTCATATTGATATACCAATATTTGAAGTGTTATGTAAAAGTAATTAGAACTTAAACTGTGGATGGTGACATCAATAATGGATAATGTAAATCCCTTCCCAGTGAACATTTGTTCACTTGAAAAGTATTTTTTGATGTAGTCTACAGTAGTTATCCGACAATAGACAAGAAGCCAATGATTTTTGCCATAGAATTGTGTGCGTGTGTGTGTGTTTTGTTTAGGGGGAGGTGAGTTTCAAAGGATTGTGAATGAACCTTCAACCCTCGCTTAAATCATATGGTTTTTTCATTGCATTAATTCTGGTTAAAATCCCCGTCACACTGAGCGTGTAAGAGAGGTGCGAAACAGTGAGCAGGAAGACAAGTACAGTACTGCTGGTTTATTGATGATGTTTCAAATTTAGCTGGCCTTCTGCCAGCACGGGCTCTTGCTCCTAGAGCAGCCTGTAATGGTTTATTGATGTTGTTGTTGTTGTTGTTTTAGATTTAGCTGGCCTTGTGCCAGCACGGGCTCTTGCTCCTAGAGCAGCCCGTAACTTTTATTGATGAAAACAAGCTGCTTATAAAGCGGGATGCGGACGTCTGCGTAGTTCGCAGAGACCGCTGGTACAAAGATTTACAGGTGACCTGAGGTCAAACTAATTCCTTACAAAAACAGGACTGGTTCATACAGAGAACATAGTGATCAACAATGTTTGACACAACATAAATACTCGTTACTTGTACATAAACCATGATTGTTTAGAAAGACAACATATATACAGGTTACAATTATGATGTAATAAATATATATTCCGACCGACCTTAGGTCGATGAGAAGGCACAGCAGAAAATGGGAAGTTCTCTACAGAGAACGCGTTGAGCGTCGACCTACAAACAGCTGGAGGGAGACTTGAGTGGTCTCAGTGGGCTACTCGTAGTAGTTTTGTCTACCACCTTTTATGCACACACACACACACTGTCCTCTTTGTGGCCTTATGCACATCGTAAGTGCTCAAGGGTTTGGCTTTTTGTTTGTTTACCTAATCTCTCTCTGCCAATCAGTCGTTTTCACTGGGTTTAGAAGAGTTTTTTTCGTGTTTCGACAATATTCGGCTGCACGAATTTCCATCCTCTATTTTGATGACAATTTCCTTGCTGACGTCACAGTCTGATGTTTACATTGTGCAATGGCCCTTCTGCTGCAACCTGGCCTGGCTCTGTTTCTGCAATGACCGTCTTCTTTCAGTGACATTCTTCGCTCTCAGTCACTTCCAGTAAAGGTGTTGTTCCACTTCGCTCAATGAGTGCTGCTTCCTCGGAAGGCTTGGTCATGTTTCATGCGAATAGTTTCGCCTCCTGTTGCAGGGTAGCTCTATTAGTGCACCTCATGCGGTGCACTGTAGCCATTACTTAGGTGCTTTGCAGCGTCTCTTCCTAGGCCCCTAGTTGCAACCCCTTTCATTTCTTTTACAGTAGGCTACTTCCATTCATATCTTTCTTCCATTTTATTTTGCACTCTCTCCTAATAATTGTTCGGTAGGGCAACTGCTTTGAGGATTTCCTTCTGTTAAGCCTTTTAAGCCCCACTTCCTTTCAGCGCTGAATGACCTCATAGGTTACAGCGCTTGGCCTTCGGCTTCATTTCATGTATGGTTTAATAGTTTCGCCCTGCCTGACGACCTCCCTCCTCTCAACGGCACTTTGGCCTAAAGAGAGAAATGCTCTGAGTTACTCTTTTTCCCTTCCAGCACCAAATGACTTTGGGGCAGTGCATGGCGGCATTCTGAGGCCAGGGCGCCCACTCTGCTTGCTTCCACTTATAATATATAATATATATATATATATATATATATATATATATATATATATATATATATATATATATATATATATATGTGTGTGTGTATATATATATATATATATATATATATATATATATATATATATATATATGTGTGTGTGTGTGTGTGTGTGTCACTGTTGTGCGTGTGTGTACGTTTGTCTGTGTGAATGTATGTTTGTTAGGTGAACTGACTTGAATAAGTAGTTTATAGCGATGAGTATGCGTCCCACGTTCATGTGAAAATTTTCTGCCATTATGATATTTCTGCTCTCGTCCCACGGACTAGTCTTCAGTTTATAATATCCCAAAGCTTTCACTGAACAGGACGGTGTCTGGATTTCAATGTGCTATGTCAACAGAGGGATGAGTATTCTTCTTCTTCGTCCCATTCGTGATGTTGAAGGGCAGTAGTCTATGGTGACTTGAACCCTTTGCGTTCTGGCTGTTCCTTGTAGTCGTCACTTGGTTGGAGTAAATGGAGCAGTGAGAAGTCTAGGTGCATGGAAAGTATTTCTTAAACGCTTGTCACAGCCATGAAAAAGGGATAATTGCTGTCAAATGTATACCATTTCAAATCTAAATACATGCTCTACTATATATATGAAAATAGATATGAAAGGATATCTGTTACTGTCATTTATTATGTTAGTAATGCGAGGAAAGAAAAACACAACTGTGTTTGTCTGTTTATTTTGCTTAACTGAAATGAAAAAAAAAATCATCTACTGTAAATCTTTTCTGAATGCATTGCTTTTTGCATATATCGCCAGGTAAATTTCAATGTTATTACGTGGGTATTAAATAAATGCTGTTGGAACAGTGGTTTCTAAATAACGAAGCTATATATATGAAGGAGGTATAATTCCAGGTGAAATCAAAGGATTCGTAACCAGTGTTGGCGACGCTGAATTATACGGGAGTTGAGCCTACATGAGTTGCCAAACTCCAATTTTGGAGTAGCACGAGAACAAAATTATGTAGCCGATCTTGTACCTCTAAGTGTTGAACTTTGCAAGTGCTTACATGCGTCATGAATTTATATCATTCATAGTTTTCAGGAAAAACATATACAAATACCGCATTTTTTGCAAGATATAAAATCAATTGGTTGATGCTGCACAGTAACTAATTGTTTATTTTATTATTTTATTTTTCTTTGTTTTTATCACCTATGGGTTTTTTTTATATAATAGTAACGCAACACGATGTAATTCCTTAATACTTACCAAATTAGATTTTATCCACTATGGAAAAAGTCAAACATATATTACAAATTATGAAACAAGAATATTCAATTATATTACTGAAGCTTTACCGTAATCCTGCA